>NC_062529.1:15347069-15634569 GCF_022655615.1 Tachysurus fulvidraco
AAGTGTCCAAAGTGCTTCGTATATAATAGACAATAATAATACAGCATTAATGTATTATAATTGTATTACTGAATTGTATTAGAAAGCAGCTGACAAAAAATACCACGAAATTACCGATATGGACTGGTCCGCCATATGTAACAATTTGTTCCCTAATTGTACATCTTTGGGGATTCACAAACTTTATAATTCAAAGTTCTTTACAAAGATTTGCCTGAATGTGCTATCTTTTTCACCTGATCGTCCATTTTTAATTGTTTTTTATTATATACTTGAAACTGTATCGCTATGTTTATGTACACCTGAGTAACCGACCAGTAATAAAAAAGAAAAGAAAAAAAAAGAAAGCAGCTGACATACAGGTAGTTCTGATTCTGGAGCATTCGGCGTGAACACATTTCAATTTTATGGTGTAGTTTTCAAAATCTCTGCTTTAAGAACAAACATTCAAATATAATCCAAACTGTCCAAAATATAGTCCATATTATATCACTGTATATAAGGTGATAATGGTCATTTTTACATCCAACCACCCCTGACTCCATTTGTTTTTTTGTGTTCATTATCTGCATGGATAGATAAAAGATACACTGTTGTTTACCAAACAGAATTCAAGTCCATGAAACATTGCATTGTGTATGAGATTACTTAATAGAGTCAATAAGAAGTAAAATGGCATTTCTTTTTTGGATGAGTCAAATAAATCAGTTTAGGACTCCAAATTCTACCACAGCAAAGTGAAAGAAGAGATGGAGCACATAATGATACAAACTGTGAGTTTTTCATCCTCAGGAAACATTTAATGAAAGCAACAATATGTTACCTATGGTGGTGATGACAGTCCCAGCAAAGAAAAAGGCACTGCCAAGGTCCCAGTGGCTTGAGTTATAGGACATGTCTCCGATTGGACTAACCCCAGCACTGACAGCATCTATTGAATGCTAAGGAGGACAAAATGTACATTCATTATATTACATTAACTGATAGAGTTTACTAATGTAGAAAAAAGAAACATCTAACTTGGGATACCATAAAGGTCATATTTGGACAATTTTAATCCATCAACCCTAAGGGCACTATGGTCTATCATCATTCTACTGGGCAACAATAAAAGCAACAGGAACATCAGCTATAATAAATATAGGATATATCTCTGATCATATCAACACTACAAATGTAACAGTGTGCATAAAAGGAAGAGAATGGCATAGAGCAGATTCATAACCTCACTCTCTTTTTCCTGTCCTTATCATGGTGAGGAAACAGAAGAACAGGTGAGTGAACAGGAGAACACTGAACAGCAGTCACATTTATATATCTATTTAGTCATGATGTGTCATGCTATGTTCAGTGACAACATTGTTGGCATTCATTATTGTATAAATTCTAATGAATTTAACTCCCAGGTTAATATTGACCATATTTGACAGAAATATTAAAACTTTGTAAATCCGCTAAATACATTGTTGAGGTGAACATGCATGTGCCTTAAATATTGAATGCTTTCTACACAGAGCCAGAATTACATTCATACACAAGCAGTGCCAAACCAGGACAAGAAAATCATGCTCCTCTTATTGTGTTACTGTCATGATGTTTATAAAGTAATGTCTTTCACCTATAATTCTGAACATGACAAAACTCATTACCTGATTAACAATGGTGTAAGCCTTATAATACTTAATCGAATTGAACAGTATTTGTAAAATATAAGCTGTGCTATTAGTTGAAACCCTAATTTAGTGTGGTGTAGCAACATAGCAAAATGAATTTAGATGATTCATTCATTCATTCATTTTCTACCGCTTTATCCGAACTACCTCGGGTCACGGGGAGCCTGTGCCTATCTCAGGCGTCATCGGGCATCAAGGCAGGATAGACCCTGGACGGAGTGCCAACCCATCGCAGGGCACACACACACTCTCATTCACTCACGCAATCACACACTACGGACAATTTTTCCAGAGATGCCAATCAACCTACCATGCATGTCTTTGGACCGGGGGAGGAAACCGGAGTACCCGGAGGAAACCCCCGAGGCGCGGGGAGAACATGCAAACTCCGCACACACAAGGCGGAGGCGGGAATCGAACCCCGACCCTGGAGGTGTGAGGCGAACGTGCTACCCACTAAGCCACCGTGCCCCCCGAATTTCGATGATATTACATGAAATTTTATTGTAATATATATATATATTTATATATATTAAACAGCTTCAGCAGAGAGAACACATTACAGTGGAGTATACTGACACATTCTAAATCTATACCCATTATCTTATATATATATAAGATAATGTCTTGATAATGGGTGTAGATTTAGAATGTGTCAGTATACTCTACTGTAATGTGTTCTCTCTGCTGAAGCTGTTTAATGAGATGTATAAAACATTCTAATTATTTACTACAATCTCAGAATTTATGTGAATGGATATTGCATTTTGTAACTGTAATCATAGCCTTAAATCATTCAGCAGCAATTGTGTAAATTAAAGTGTACACTACAAAACTTAGCCCTGTTGCAGATTACCAAAATGAGTCTGTAACAAGGATAAAACCAAGCAGCTTTCTGACAAATCACTGTACATCTCATGTAATGTGAGTGATTGTTAAGATTGTTAAGTATCAAGGACAAACCTGTTTGGCAGATGCCCCCCATAACCGGCTTAAAAAAATGTGTGTAATAATTTAAATGGTGGCATTTAATATAAGGAGACAATTTTGGAAGGACGCCCAAAGTCTATCCTTTATCACAGTCAGAAAGTAGGCGTAAAGCTGTAACTACGTTTTCTGTCACAGGAAAGAAAAGGAAAGGAAAAGAAAGGACATAGGACCTGGTAACACGGCAAGTTGCTGTGTTAGATAACATAGAATGTTATTCTACACATTAACAAATAATAACACTTCCTACACTTTAAGGTTGTACGGTAATTAAGCCTAGACAAATTGGAAGACCAATCAATCAAATAAGAACTGAAATAACTGATAAACATAGAGGAGGATGATAATTAATGTTTTTAACTACAGTGAGACAAAGAGGTTAAAATTGCCCAGAGTTAAAGGCATCTAATACAGCATGTAATTAAGAATGCTTTGTCTTCTCTGAGTCATCTCTCCACCCAGGTGAAAAAACAGCATCCTGGCTGGATGACAGTGGATCGACAAGACATTCTGAGTCAGTACTGCTCAGCCCCCTGAAAAATTGCCATTTTTAATTGCCTCCATAAGGCAGAATCATTACACTGCCTAGCTCCAGCTGGCCGTACACACCAAGCTGAGAGGAACACACCATGACAAGCGTGACAAAGCATAGAGATAGCTTCTTCATGCTAGAAACTTACTTTCATAATACTTCATTAAAGCCATTCTGTGAGCTTCCTTCATTAAAATTTAGATAGGTACATTTAGATCGTCCACTACTGTTATTAATATGATTTGAAATGATTTAATTCTATCCAAACATCCTGTGATGAATCATGTAAGCACACTCTCACTGCAACCAAAGGTGCTTTAGAAGAGTTAATCTCAGCAGACCTTAAATGGCCTGATGATATATGAGCAGAGTTTGGGGGTAGGTAACAAGCTTTATGATATGGAGGAGCACTGATGTCTGAAAGGGACAGAGAGAATATCATATGTCCCTCTTTGAAAGGCACACACCAATGAGAAAACTATATGGTGGATTCAACAGTGAGTGTATGAGTATGCTTGGCAAGTGATGACCTAATGAGTGAATGACCTAATAAATGGCAGGAACAATATACTGTAGGACATTAAGTCATTACAGTTACTGAATATTACCACACATACTATATAGATAGGTAGATAGAAAGATAGAGACAGAGGGAGGGAGAGAGAGAGAGTGAGAGAGAGAAATTAAGAGCTGTTCCAAGAAGGTGGAATCACACAATTCTCTAAGCTTTGTACGCTGTAGTATTGTGATTTCATAGAATTTTAAAAAAGAACATTGTGAAGGCTGTTGCAGCAGAGAAAAGGAACAACTCAATATTAATGCTCATTGTTTGGGATTGGGATGATTAATCAGGTGTGCATATGAAAGTAATTATATTATTATTTTTTATAAACGGAAAATATTGATCTTCAGTGTAGCTTGAACCCACACAAATTCTGGGTTTGAGCTCAACAGATGAATACGAGACAACATATTTTCAGCATTCATTTAAATCTAGATATGTTAAACATGGATTGTCATTCTGGAACAGGTTTGTGCCCTTTAGTTATCAAGGCAATCTGTAATATTGTAATAGGTCATTCAATAACACTGTGTACTTTGTTCCTTAGAAGCTAATTTTAAAAAGCATTGCCAATTTAATGCTTTTTACATTACATCACTTTAGAACTCAAAAATGCCATTAGACAAAAGCTTTGCTACGTTAGCAGCAAATATTAAAATAAATCCAATTACCTACCAACTCACATAGAACCAGAATTGTACCATCAAGCTATTAAGCGTTTGTAAACAAGTTGTTTTGACAGTTAAACTGGCCTTGTAACACAGTGTGGTCTGACAATTTAAATGACTATTACTATAGTCATCATTACTATGATTATTCTGCTTCATTCAAGCCATTCTCAAACATATAAATATATTGTATGTATGTGTTATTAATACATGGTTAGTACAAAAGCATAGTTTAACTACAATTTGGGTCAGTTTTGGATAAAGAATATAAATAGTTCTTGATTGATGACACAGTTGGTCATTTTCATATTGAAGTGCTTAGTACAAGAATCACTGGATGTGCTTACCTTGATTAAATCTTCCAGCTCTGCAGGGGAAACACATGGGTTTCCTTGGAGGAACAGAGCTTTCTTCTGTGTGATGGTGTTTTTCTGGTCACTCTCGAAGGGCTGCTCTAGTGCCTGAAAAACTAAACCACCCACCACCAGGTAGAGTACTACTGCCACAAACACAGCCAGCACCGTCTTACACTTCATCACATAGTGTATGGCCGAGCCATCGGCTGCAGCGTCCATGCTGGCCACTATGCTCGCTGAGCGTGAGGAGATGGAGAGCCGTGGCAGGGGGCAGTGTTCATTTGCCTTTACCTCACAGCCCATGGGGTTCTGCATGGTAGCTAGACTGGCCTGAACCAGGGAGGACTGTATCACACCTGGCTGCAGCTTCCTCGGAGGGGCCATGTTTGTCTGAACCACCACTAAAGAGAGGAAATGGCAGACAAAGTGCATGATTTAGTCAGCTGTTGATTTAGCTTAATGAACAACTGGAAATACGAATTATAAATAATATCTTTATAAAAGCTATTGATTTCAGGTATATAAATAAATTGAGGCTTTGCACTTTTAATAGTCTTTACTACTGCAATATTGTCTGAAACTATATCTAACAGAAATAGTAAAACACAGGGGCAATAATGAACTTATTTACTGTTAGTATTTAATTTATGCTAACAATCGTTATACTTCATCAGAGGTTTGAAAAGGAGCACACAGAAACACAACCCCACTTGGTGAACTATAATTAAATCTGAAAGCAACATGCAGCCTGTGAAGTGTTACATTTTGATGACACAGGCTGTAATTTGTGGTATGTCACAATGATTCCAAAAGAGCTTCAGTTGAAATTAATTTTGATGCAATGTGATAACATGTCTTTCAATTTATTTTAAATAACTGTTATTTTCCTTAAACGGATAGAACATACAGATCAGTACAAAAAACACTGTTTTTTAAATAAGGAATACTGAAAGGTTTATAAGTAGAGGACAGGGTGGGGACACAGAAAAGTGGAGATTAAGGGTCATAGTAAATGCATATCAGCAAGCCCCCTTGCCCATCCTATGGGAATTGCTTTCCTCTCTAGCACATAAGAGGGTGGAGTCGAAGCTCACCAATGATGCAATACTGCGAATATAATGTTAACAAAATATCCCTGCTTTGACTCAAACGACACATTTCCTTTTAAAATCTTAATACTGATAACTAATATATAATCACTGATATACAATCACTAATATATAAACACATTTTCTAATTCTCATTTAGCACATGCTACTTCCCAACAATATGAATTTTAATTCAAACCTCATTTTACATTGTGAAATCTACTTCAATAAGCCCGTAAATAAATCTGTCAGTGCTTTTAAATTTACAAATATAAAAAAAAACACATAATAAACATCAAATGCTATTAAACCCTTTTTTATAATACACTAATATAATGACTTGATATGATCACAAGATAATTCTGATTAACGTTACCTACAGTAATTTAATCAATGTTAACTTTAACTATGGGATTTGCTCTTGTACTGATTATCAGTATATGAACTTCAGCGACTCAAGAATACTGCAGGAAGTAAGGTAGTGAAAGCTACAGCTCTATCAACATATTAATCCATTTATTGCAGGATCCTTATTCGAGTCCTGTGTGAATAGTATTGTGAGCATTCATGTTGTACTGTTACAAACAAAACAAAAAAAATGTTACAGATATTGGCATAAACAATTCAAAATAATTACATCATGTATTACATTAATAATTAAAATGTTCAGGTCTTTTATAGTACCTGTAGACACTTTCAGAAGAATAATCCTTTACTCAAATTCCTTTATTGGTGGACAGTAAAATCACTATATGTCCAAATCTAATTCACCGTCATATATTCCATGTTGAGAGTAAAGATAACAACTCTACACTTACACGATCTTCATTCTATTATTTTAACTTTAACTATAATATTTTAACCATTTTCTATTTTATAATAAATGTGCACTATAATAAACTAAAAAGCGTCATGCTTATAGAAAGCTACCAAGGACCACATGGCATAACGTTTCTACATGGCATCCACCCATATGTATCAATACCCTGGGTCAAGAATAACAACCTAAATATTTCAACAAAGGTCATACTGTTATTTTGTATTATAATCTACAGGTTAGCACAGGAGTCATTGAATTTGCATGAAAAAAATTATAAATGTAAATATTTTATCAAATAAATTGATCTAAACTAAAAGTATCTACTATAATAATAATAAAAAACTGATGTTAATAGCATTAGAACCTGGCATGCATATGAGACAATCAAAACAATGGAATCATAAAGTCTGATATTAAATCAGAAGTAAATAAATCAGAATAAAATCCCACCTTGCTCGGGGTTCCAATTCACTTGTTTCCTTGGATTCTCAACAGAAAATTTCATGGTGATTTTTTTTTTCAGTCGATCAAAAGAGATTTAGGGTGATCATTCGTTAACTAGCTGAAATGTCTTTACATGCATAAGGCGGAAATCTTTTAAGCCCAGCTCGTTTTGATATGTATTGTCTGAGGTTATAGTAATTCTGTCGGCACGGGAGCGCGCATCGTGCCCGCGCACGCCTCTGTATAAAGGCTCTGTGATTTCATTCAACATCACACCCACGTATCTTATTAGCATACTATACATCTAGCGGGGGGGGGGGGGGGGCAAAACGAACCAATTAAATAAATCTGATGGAACAAGGCGTTGGTTATCTGTGAAGAGAAAGACTGTTTATTCTTAATATATCTCATCGTTCAGACACTTTTTTTCAGAAGCGCACTGGTGAAACCCTTAATCTTTATAAGAGCTCATGATAGGAAATAAAAAAAAATAAATACAGTTTGTTACTTACTGGTTTCTGAGTGGATGCTATCGGCGTGGACAATTTCCCCGTCTGAAGGAGCGTCTATTCCGGTAGACACGTGGGGTGGGGTGAGGTGGGGGGTGGGATTCCACGTGTGTGTGTGTGTGTGTGTGTGTGTGTGTGTGTGTGTGTGTGTGTGTGTGTGTGTGTGTGTGTGTGTGTGTGTGTGTGTGTGTGCATCAGCTGCGCCCAAAAGCTAATACTTACTGAATGTCAACATAGTACACAGGCACTTATGTACCCTGCGTACACAACTACATCAACATACCATCGAAGAGAATTCCACCTATTTGATAAATCTATAATAATAATACTATAATAATAGTATAATAATAGTTTACAGTATGCGGGACATTGCATATAAGAATGTCGATTACACAAAAATATATTATACCACGTTATGCCTGTTTTTTTTTTTTTTTGGACAGGATCATTTGAACAAACTATTGTATGGGTTATATTGTTATTTAGCTTCTACATTAAAAATCCAACAAGTGAATGAGGCTTATTTTCAGTGTGACTGTGTACTTTGGAATGACAAAATAAGATGTAATGCATGTCATCAAATGCAATAATCTATAGATCTATATGTATATAAAATAAATCTTAATTACATACCTACCTACATACATACATACATACATACATACATACATACATACATACATACATGCATACATACTGTACATACACACATACATACTGTACACACATACATACAGTACATACATATAAAAAAAATCTCTTTTTTATTATTTTATTTTTTTTTAGATTTGCTAGGAACGACCTAGTGACCCCCTTTTCTCACTCAATAATGCATAAGATTGTGCTTTGCCCCTCTTAAGCCACATCATCTATTAATAATGATAGAGTATTCAGCATGGACAAATCTGTACAGATTACTGCATTTGCTAAAAATAAAATAAAACGTTCCATTTAGACCATTTCATTTTCATGAATCTGTCTAATTATTCGTGTGGGTATTTTTTTTTTAATTATTATTATAATTATTATAATTATTATTTGTTTAGGAGAATTTTGGGGTGGTTTCTGTTGTTCTTTGTGGGTGCACTACTGGTTTATTCATGAGCGCGTGAGCTCTACGTGCCTCTGTAATACGTAATGACGCACACTTAGCAACCATCTTGGCGACCAAGAAGCTTTGTAATAGGTTGCTACTTAGCTAGCTAGTTCGGAAGCTAGTGCCGCTTTAATGTCTACCGTTCGGTAGTCATGATAATTTCTGTATATTTTTGTTGATAACACGGTAATGTATAAGTGTGTAGGAATAGCTGTTTACAGCGATCGTTCTGTTTTGTTCTGAGCATGGGATACTTGGCTGTGTTTCCTGTCATGGATAGAAAGAGAGGTAATATTGAATGGTGAAATGAGCTAATGAGCTAACTACCAAAGTTGTAGCTGCAGTTATAGATCCTGCATTTATCTTCTGCTGACCGTATTCTAAGTTATTTAAATAGCTATTATCTCATTCAAAACAATTAAAAGATTACATATGCGTGCTCTTTTTATTCTATAACTTTTTTGGTTCATGTTTACAACTTGTATGTTTACACTCATGTTTATTAATGTTTAACCCAAACTCTTCGGTGCATTTACAGCACTTTGCCATGGCTCGACTGGCAAGCTGATTAATCAGCGCATTATTGAAGATCACATGATCTCTCATTACAAAAAGCTGTACTCAGCAAAAGGTAAGTCATAGAGCATATTTTGTCATATATTATCATTCTTAATATTCTTTATATAATAAATCTAATTATTTTTCTTAGCTGCAGTGGACTGTTCAGTACCCAAAAGTATGCGTTGTAATGTAAAATGTAAGTATAAGGTCTAACCTACCTTTACTAAGGCATTATGCCAAAGTGTATATATGTATGTATGTATGAATTCATGATCACTTTCACTCTTTGCTTATGCATACAGATATTGACCAAAAGCGCAGTGAACAGATAAAAAAAGATGCCTCTGGGAGGACACAATCAGCAAGGTCCCTTTCACAGAAGAGCCTTAGGTTGGATAATATTACCTCTTGCTCAACCAGAAATGTAAGATGATGTCCACAGGTTTCCACTGTGTTTTTGCATTGTTGAGTTTACATTATGAGTTTATGCATTGTTTTTTGTGCAAACTTTGAGTGTAGAATTGAAATGATTTTCTTTCATTTTCAGGCCAGACCTTCTGCCCGAGGTGCTGAGAGTACCCATTTTAACTCCGGTGGCTCTGTCATGTCTTCCCCCAGGTTCAGTACTTCATTCCATTGTAAGCAAATTGTATATCCTTCCCAAATGGGCACACAGTCTCAAAACTGTCGGCCATTTTCAGACTTGAGTTACAGAAGCCCAAAATCTCAAATGCACCACTTTACTCTTTCATGTGGCACATCTTCATGTCAGGAGAAGTTTAAAAATTTTCAGGACCCTATACAGAAAACCTACAGTGGTGACATTCTTCATAAACATGCCTACCGCTTCACAGAAGAAAAGCCTTTTACCCCCAGAACTCTGAAAACAGATTCCAAGTCCACTCTCTCAACCTATCGGTATTACACGCCTGCAAGTAAAAAACGAGCTGAAGAAAAGACACAGTTGAAATATAATCAACCAGACAATCACCACAGAAGGTACAATATTACAGATGTTTGTTGCTTTACTGATTGTGTTGATATTCAGTTGTTATTGTTGTGCTTTTTTTTTTAAATGCATACACATAATATCATGTATGTATTGTACCCTGTACAGGTTTATTTTTTCTGAACTGCTAAGGTTATCTCTTTCAGAGATCGTGTTTTTTTTCCTTGTCGAGTCCTAAAGTCATCACTTCCTGACTACGATGTAGAAGAATCTTTCCCATTCTCATTTTTAGACATTGAGTAAATGCATTCAAATTATAGCACTCAAATTCATTTGATTTTATTCCTAAGCTTGTTATTTATTCATCTGCACTATCACAAAGTGTGTTGATGAGCATGATGTACGTGGGACCTTTTATAGGCTCCCCACATGTGGTCATGATCACAAGGTGATGACTTTACTATTTGTTGTACTCGCACAAGCAGAAAGGAAATATCTCACTGGAAGATCCACTCAGTCATAGAAAAATAGATCATTTTTTTCTGAAATATAGTATAATGTGTCACACTCATTTTACAAAATTATTCAGAAATATATAGTGCTTTATGTAACATGTCCATTTTCTCAGCAGCAAGCAAAGATCTGCAACAGCACAGGATTCGCCTGAGGTATATTTGCTAAATTAACATTACATATCCCAGATGGATGGATGGATGGATGAAATTGCCTTTTTATTTTTATTTATTTATTTATAATTTATTTTTATTTTTTACAGCCATGCAGTGTATACCATGAGTGTTCTGATGAAGAGCCAAATATATTTGGACATTATGGCAGTGAAAATAAATTCACAACCAGAGATTATTTTCTTAGCTCCTCAAGGTACAAAGGACATTCAGTTACATACTTACTTGAGGTTTTATAAGCACTGTGGGCTCATATGTACACAAGACATATAAAAATACTGTCATTTGTTTTGCAGGGTATCACCAGATGGAATGCGCTCCCCAATTATGAGAAAAGTGACAGCAGAGTAAGCAGAATCTCATGTTAGACATATTAAGGTGTTAATGTTCTTAACTATAGGATTGTGCTGCCTCTGTGGAAAACCTGTAGGTTAATACTGTTGCTCAACTAATACTAGCAGTCTAAATCACGTAGGTATTAATATTGTAAGTTTGCAATAGATCTAGAAATAGATTTAAAATAGATTTCCATGATGATGTCAAAGTTTGCCCTTGTGCTTTTCTTTAGAGAGGAAGAATTAATGTACCTGGAGTTTATGACTGATGTTACAAATGAGATCATACTTCGGGGCATCTATTCAGACAGGTTGGTTTCAGATTTCTGATCTTTTGGTTGCAAGAGCTTTTTCCCCAGATATGAGCAATGGTATTTTCTTTCAGAGTACTGCAACGCGTGTTTGAGCGTCACATTGACATAAATAAACATCGGTTAGCTGAAGTAAGTATTGTTCCTTACACCTTATGTTACTTGAGTGTGATTGACAGTACTTTACTGTTAACATACCTTAGTCAGAATATATAGTATGATAAGTTTTATTAGCTCGGTTTCTATTTTGTGCTTTTTGAAAATAAATAAATAAATAAATAAATAAATAAATAAATAAATAATGTGCTAGTAGTGATATAAATAGAGGTTTGTTATTCTAATAAAGCTAATAAACCAAAACCTTTGATCTCCAGCACAAAATGCGCCACCTTCTGGAAGCATTGCAGAATGATTTGAAAAAGCCCCCTTTTTCTTCCGTCACTGTTGTTGAGAACAAGGAAAGTTCATTATTACACAGACACAAGGACTCAATTCTTCAGCAAAAGTTGGGAAATTTTACAACAGAACATAACAGCTTTCTCTCATCTACACCTATTAGGGATAAGGACACATGGGAACCTGATAATGTCATTCCTACATTAGATACCACCCCTGTAAATTACAGAATTTCAGAGAACACAAAATCAGTTAGACAAGAAGATAAAAAGGACCTAATGGACCTGGAGCTAGATCATAAAGAAGGACATGCAATATCTTTGGATTTAGAAAACCATCAGATCAACGAAGAAGACTGTCATCAGATCTGTGCTGATAATTTACTTGATGAACTTAGCAGAAACATGGCCGAGTCCCTAAATGTGTCTGATATTCACAGCTCAGAAGAGGTCACTGAACAAGAGTCATTTGTGAAACTTAGTGATGATGAGTTTTGACATACTGTATATCTATTCCGTTTAAGTATTCAGTTTACTTTCTTACTTTCAGTATTTACAATAAAGACACATTGTTTATTTCTGTAATCAAAGTTTTTTGGACTCAATTGAATTTTTGATTATTTTACAGTTTACAGTGGAAAAAGCTGTCAGAACACAACCTCCTATTGTATGTAAAGCAACAACCATGAAAAGAAGGGACTTATTTTGCTACACATAAAATTTTGTGTTTTTTTCTTTTGTTGCATGAAACACAAACCAAATAGGTGTTTTATATAACAGCAAAGCACAAGGCTTAATTATACAATATAGCAGAATTACTGGGGGGGTGTCATTAAACGGGAAATAGAAATCAACTATTTGTTACACTGTTAGAAGCAAAAAATAACGATTGGGCTTAGCCAGGGCTGCAGTAGGTCATTCTTTTATATGTGATATTTCTTAAAGTCACTTTTAAAATGTTGAACAGATCAAGAACACATTAGCTACCATAAAGAGGAGTCATGCAGCACATATTCTTTTTCTAGAAAAGTTTTTTCAATGCAAATGCAATTACACATCCATTTAATTACTTTTATTAATAAATAGTAATTAAATCCAGTTTCTTACAACAAAAACAACATAGCAGTTCCAATTGCAAGAAGTCCTGGTTGTTTGTTTAATGATTTTCCTCGATTAACTTGTGCATGTCTATGTGACTTCTAACTTCTTGGATTTTCCTAAAATCTAAAAACATTTCAGACTGAATTGATTTTTCAGTCCAATCTTGAGAAGGATGTTTATTGTTTGACTTACTTGGAATTATGACAAACTTGCTAACCACTAACCCATGACCATGAAGCTAATTTACAGTTGCTGATTAAAAATGTTTAGATCCTACCAGTCTGATCGACACTGTTTTGTAGAATTAAATGGTGAATCCTCTAGTTTATTGCCAGTTAATTATGGGGTCCCTCAAGGATCAGTTCTAGGACCTCTGCTTTTCTCGATATACATGCTTCCATTAGGGAACATCATTAGAAGACATGGGATTGGTTTTCACTGTTATGCTGATGAGAGGTCTTCACGTGTCCACTTGCTTTCCTTTACTTATGATTTGTCTCACACTTTCTCTTCTTGTCTTCTTAAAAATGTACCACAGCCATGTGATAACAACTTGTAAAGAGGCCATTTTGAATACCCAAAATCCATTGCTGCACAGAATTCTGGGTTCTGAGTTCATATGAAGTTGAGGTGTGAACACCAATCGGACTGAGGTCACGTTCGGCTAGTTTCTTTTCTGGTTCACTTTAAGTGAACTGGGTTTGGTTCTTTTAAAACGAACTATATGTGAAAACACCCTTAGATCCGAAAACCCGAGGTCCGACCCGAGACCCGAGCGGGTTAGGGTCTAAAAGTTTCACGTGTACCTCGGACACGGGTCGGGTATAATAATAGCGGCATCGGGTAATTTAAAATGAACATGTTTTTACCGAACGGACCCAAGAAGACCCGAACTACTGTATCTCGTGTATGTGCATCCACTCGAGTCCTTTTCCAACCTCTCTTTTTGCCAAGCCCCTTTGCGACATGTGGCTGGCGACCTGTCAATCAATTTTGAATCCACGCTGTAGCTGTTACTTTAGTGTAGAGTTATGCAACATTCGGGTCCAGTTGGGTTAAAAAATAATTGCCGTCGGGTCGGACTCGGGTCTAATTTTTCGGGTTTTGTCTCGGGTCGGGTCTTTCTTTTAAAAAAAATAAATATGCGTGTCGGGTAAGGGTAAAAAGTGATTCGGGTCACTTCGGGTCGAGTACATTTGTTTAGACCCGAGAAGACCTCTAGCTGATGATACACAGTTATAGATCTCATCAAAACTAGATGAAAGTGCTAAATTGTCCAAATTAACAGTGCACTAGAGAGATAAAAGATTGGATGAGCTGTAATGTTCTGTTGTTAAACTCCGGAAATTCTACTTATCTGTCCAAAAACCAGTACACACAAGCTCTCAAAATTCAACTTCCATTTAGAGGGATGGAACAGTGAAAGGCCTGGGTGTTATATTAGACAGCAACTTGTCTTTTGTTCATATCGCCCATAATACAAAAACAGCCTTCTTCCACCCTAGAAATATTGCCAAGCTGAGAAACATCCTATCTGTATTTGATGCTAAGCTAGTTCATGCAATTCATGAGCTCTAGACTGGACTATTATAATGCATTACTAGCTGATTGTCCTGCATCTTTAATAAATAGGCTACAGTTAGTCCAAAATGCAGCTGCCAGAGTTCTCACTAGGACAAGAAAGTATGACTATATAACCCCAATTTTATCATCTCTACACTGGCTACCTGTTAAGTTTAGAATTGATTACAAACTGCTGCTACTTACAAGGCTCTTAATGGTTTAGCTCCCATGTATCTAACTAGTCTTGTAAAAAAAAAACTCAGGACTCCTGGTAGTTCCCAGAATATCTGTCTATACTAAAGAGCGTTTTCGTATATAGCTCCCAAACTTTGGAATAGTCTTCCTGATAGTGTTCGGGGCTCAGACACACATTCCCAGTTTAAATGTAGATTAAAAGCTCATCTCTTTAGTCAGGTGTACACATAATATGTGCCATAATTTGTGCACTATTACATCAGACTTTCAAATATTATGAACAGCAGCTACGTTAATCCCTCTCCACTACTTTTTACCCATCCTGAGGCATCCAGAAATTGTACCAGCTCCGATTGTCTTCCGTGCGATGAAGACTGAGATGAGGCTGACTCTGTGAAAATCCTGAGGCATCTAGAGATCTACCAGCTCCAGTTAGACTCTGTGATACTAAAGAGGAGATGTGAACTCCATGTGGTCTTTTACATTAATACAACATTTGTCAGAATGTATATTTATAATCACACCCTCCACTGTCACCCATTTGAGGATGAGGTTCGCCTTTGAGTCTGTTTCCTCTCAAGGTTTCTTCCTTCCATTCTAGGGAGTTTTTCCTTGCTACAGCTGACTGAGTCACCTCAGACTTGCTCAATGGAGGATAAATACCTACACATTGTGAATTAAATATATTTAATATAAATCTTGAATTTTGTATTCTATTAATCTTTATATTATTCTTTACATTAACCTTTGTTCTATATTTATGTTCTGTACAGCTGCTTTGAGACAATGTCAATTGTAAAAAGTGTTATACAAATAAACTTGAATTGAATTGAATTGAATAAATACTTTCTTCTGTGGAGAAAACACGGCTTTAACCCTTTTCACAGATTGGTTTTCCTGCGACCCTTTGAGCCAGTGTGTGACTTCAACATTTTAAAGCTTGTACTTGATCAGGAAAACCTGGATCAATTAAATCAACTGAAAGACTTTGTAAATGCTTAAGTGAATACATAGTGCTGTCAATTCTGAGTAGAAAACCTCCCCTGCAAAGCATTGGTTAGAGAGTCTGACTCATAATCCTAAGGTTGTGGGTTCGAGTCTCGGGCCGGCCATGACTGAGGTGCCCTTGAGCAAGGCACCGAACCCCCCCAACTGCTCCCCGGGCGCCGCAGCATAAATGGCTGCCCACTGCTCCGGGTGTGTGTTCATGGTGTGTGTGTTCACTGCTGTGTGTGTGCACTTTGGATGGGTCAAATGCAGAGAACGAATTCTGAGTATGGGTCACCATACTTAGCCATATGTCACGTCACGTCACTTAAGAGTAAATGTGACCCAAATGCTTGAATCTTACGTATGCTTCTTCAGAATCGTAGTTTCAAGTATAATTTGCAGAATAATAAAAAATAAGATGGAACAGCTGGTATTACAGAAGTCAGATACCTGGTTAGTATATTGATTTCACCGACTTCATCATTAACACAAGGTGCATAATGAAGTTATGTGTCCATAAAGAAATTTTAAAAAGCTGTAAACATATTTTACATGTTGTTTAGCTGCTGTGTAGTAATGTAGCTGGTTTAGATAAAGACCTAAGTGGGCAGCAGCTGCCTCATTCCTGACATTCCCAAAGCAGGGCTTTCCAGCTGTCTGACGTAACACACCTAATTCCTCTGTGTATCGTAGCGCTGTGTTCTCGCCTCATTCAGTCGTCTGTCATTAAATCATGTAATATCTGTCATTTATAACAAAGTTTATATGGACGCGTATGCTAGACTTGTACAACAGTTACAGGTTGACCAGATAGTGGGGTAAATTGTTAAACTGTAAAATTGTGAAAATGTAAAATAGTCCCGCGGATGGGTACGTGTGTGTGTGTGTGTGTGTGTGTGTGTGTGTGTGTGTGTGTGTGTGTGTGTGTGTGTGTGTGTGTGTGTGTGTGTGTGTGTGTGTGTGTGTGTGTGTGTGTGTGTGTGTGTGTGTGTGTGTGTGTGTGTGTGTGTGTGTGTGTGTGTGTGTGTGTGTGTGTGTGTGTGTGTGTGTGAGAGAGAGAGAGAGAGAGAGAGAGAGAGAGAGAGAGAGAGCTTTCTAACCGGAAGTGAAGTATGGGAGCAGCTTCCAGTGTGACCTGTGAGTCTAATGTGCGTGATTCACCAAAAACTTGAGGAAAAATGTACTCAGTTTGCGAGTCTTAACGTGAGTCATCTACCGAAACGACTTGAGTAGATTAAATGGTCCTCACAGCCAAGTTGTTTACAAGGTAAGTGACGGGGTTATAAAGTAGCCTTGCTGGCTAACACAAACACGCAGTAGCTTCACTTAAACTAGCATTGTGCTACATGTTAGCTTGAACTTAGGACTAACATAAACTCTGTATCTAAGTTTGTTTTTTCTTCACTTTTTAGTTCCCGCATCTTTATTTTCGCATACTTTGGTGTGCAAAAATACCTCACAGCAAACAGCGACTTTAGTTCAGGGGTTTGTTTGTACTGTTTGCGGCCACTTGTTGCTGCAGCAGCCATGCGTCGGCTTTAGCTAACAACCTGTAGATAAATGTACTGGGGTTTTTGTTTTAGTAAACATGGGTAGGGCTGTATTGTTATCGAGTTTCTGTGTTTTTGTTGTCCGAGCTGTATATCTGTTTAATTATACAGTGATATATAGCTACAAACTCAATGATTCAGCATGGATTGTTGTTATTGTTAAGATTCAACAGGTGCTCCTAAGATCCCTCTGTTTTGTTGTTGATGGCATATTTCTATAATATCAGTGAATACTTAAAAAACAAGATTTTTTAAAAGACGTTTTAAGATTTTAAGTTTTAAAATCTTAAAACGCTGAAAGTTGTGATTTCGTGTGATTTTATTAATTTGCTGGCATCTGACACAGCTCTCATCAGGATCACACTGTTTGCACAAGTGTGAATTAACAGCATAGTAAGAACAGAGATAAAATGAGCTAGGGATGATCTGTATCTCGTGGGCATAAATGATAAGTAAGCCATAAGACTGCTTTCTAAACTGTTGTTGTCTTATTCCACATTTTTCCCTAGGGATCCATGCAACTGCCTTCTGGAGCAAGAACACAATTTTTCTTTACCCATGGCTTAATTTTAAAGTGACGCTGTGGAAATTATTCTGTCCTCTGAAAGGTCTATGTTACTGGTGAAACATGCCATTACCGTTTGGATTAAAGCTTAAGAGGACTCGAAGATATACAGTCTCCAGCAAGAGCTGCCTGGTCACACGCATACAGCTGCTTAATGGCGAATTTGTTGAGTTTACACTTTCTGTGGAGAGCACAGGCCAGGAATGTTTGGAAGCAGTTGCTCAGAGACTCGAATTACGAGAGGTTTGTATTGTTTTAAGCTGATGTAAGATTCGTGTGTGGGAAGGGTAATGTTTGTGAATGTTAAAACACAAATCTCAATCAGTATTGAAATGCGTCTGCCCACGATAATGCCTATTCTACCACCATAATATATTCCAGGCAACCCTCTTCCCCTCTTCAATATCATTCCATTTCATTCACCCACCTTGATGTAGAGGTATTTAGTTGATGTAAAATATATAGGCACCAATATGTCGGTGTTAAAGACTGAAACTTATTTTTTTTCTTTGTTTGGTGATTTCATACCTTATATATGCCTTACTAAATAACATTCTTCTAAGACTGTTCAACTTTCACTCAGTGTGTAATAAGCAAGTGAATCTCTATGTCAGATTACACAAGGCTAGATGTCATTCTTGATCAAAACAAAATCACATGCAAAGTTTGTGTTTTGAAATTCATGCATATAATTGCTTTGAAATGTTACTTGTGATCACTAAACTGTACAGCACTTTCTGTGGCATTGTGTCCTTGAGAATTCAGCTGGTGGTTTGAGTAAAGGATGTGTATCTGTGGCTAAACAGCATGCCATCCACATAGTCATGGCTGGGATTCTTTGGTGACTGCATAGAGACTATGAACAGCCATACGGCAGGTGTTCTGTATTGGAGCACGTTTATGAATTGTTATGGTTTGTTAATTATTGTCAAATGTTTTTTTCTGAGTTGTCATGAAGGCTAGTCGTTTGGAAGTTGGTCTCAGTTTTTCTTATTTCTTTGCCCTTACTTTTCAAAAAAATAAATAAATAAAATAAAATAAAAATGCTTCTTTAGCTGTACAGTTTACTGATATTCTGGTTATTCTGCAGATAATGTATTTCAGTCTCTGGTACTTCAATAAACAAAACCAGCAACGATGGATTGATTTAGAAAAGCCTCTGAAGAAACAACTTGACAAGTATGGACAGGAGCCCACTGTTTACTTTGGAGTCATATTCTATGTGCCAACAGTTTCCCAACTACAACAAGAGATAACCAGGTGAATAAGATACTTGATCTGTATTGATATATTAGATATGGTGTCTTAATTGACTCAGCTAATCATTATGGCTCTTAGAATTATGTAAATACAAATCTTAACTATGTTTCTAGTTATAATGTTCAAATGCTCTCCAACAGATACCAGTATTACCTCCAGCTTAAGAAAGATGTTTTGGAGGGCAGGATTCCTTGTTCCATAGAACAAGCCATCCACTTAGCTGGCCTGGCTGTACAAGGTACCCTAACAGTATGGATTTCAGGATTATGCTTTTACATGACTTGTTAATTTAATTATAATTCCATATCTAGATGTCCTTTCATAAACAGTATTTTAAAGTGGCCTTTGCCTGTTTGGCCACTTATATAATTAAGTTACTCACACTGAATTACTGAACTAAGCTTAGCTGAGCTTGTAGGTTTAAGATTTCTGGCCTCAGTTTTTGCCAAGGGGAAGAATCTCAAACCCTTCTGGCAAAGATATATCTGGCAGCGCAAGTTACTGGCGTGGAGTTAACATAGCAATGGAACTGACATCACTCACAGTTGCAGCCAGATCTAAACTGCTTCTCCATGTGCATCTCATACAGAGAAAGAATGCCACTTGCTGTGATGCATTGGCTAATAATTGCACAGTCAAAGTCTTTAGTTTGATTTGGGTCAGATAGATCAAGTGTTTAACACAAGTTATTTTTGTGTATGAGCAATGCTGTGCGTGAAACCTTTTAGCTATTCTAATACTTTGGATTGTCAGAATAGCTTCTGTACATTTCTAACAGGCTGCCTAGTCCTGGTGTTACTGATGGACTGCTATGGTTACAAAGGCAAAAATAGATTCCTTGCATGTCAAATGACTTTTTTTTCTCTCTTAATTATGTCCTTGTTGAAATGTGCTACAGAATCTTTGCAGCAGAGCTAGTTGTATTTTGTATGTAATAATAAATAAATAATAAACTCCACTGCTGCTAGACATGATCACAAAACAGTAGACATAATTAAGAAATAGCCGCTGAGAGAATTTTGAGTGCTTAAGGTGCTGAAATTATTCCAAAACTATTAAAATCAAGGGGCTTGTATTTTTTACTGTTTTTTTTTTTTTAGCTGACTTTGGAGACTTCAACCGCTATGACTCACAGGAATTTCTTCAAAAATTTGTTCTTTTCCCTATGGTGAGTTTTTGTATTAATTTTCATGTTAGTGTTATTTAGTATCTGATATACACTGAATGAATCCCTTTTGCAATTCCTTCTCTATATAGGAATGGATTCAAGATGAGAGGGTTGTTGAAGAAGCCACTCAAAAAGTTGCCCAGCGTTACCAAAGCTACCGGTGATCATCATCATAATGATTATTGCTTCAGATATTTCATTTGCATTGTTTTTATTTATATATATATATATTTATATATATATATATATATATATATATATATATATATATATATATATATATATATATTATTTGGGGGGCACGGTGGCTTTGTGGTTAGCACGGTCGCCTCACACCTCCAGGGTCGGGGTTCGATTCCTGCCTCCGCCTTGTGTGTGTGGAGTTTGCATGTTCTCACCGTGCCTCAGGGGTTTCCTCCGGGTACTCTGGTTTCCTCCCCCGGTCCAAAGACATGCATGGTAGGTCGATTGGCATCTCTGGAAAAATTGTCCGTAGTGTGTGATTGCGTGAGTGAATGAGTGTGTGCCCTGCGATGGGTTGGCACTCCGTCCAGGGTGTATCCTGCCTCGTTGCCCGATGACGCCTGAAATAGGCACAGGCTCCCCGTGACCCGAGGTAGTTCGGATAAGCGGTACAAAATGAGTGAGTGAGATGAGTGAGTGTTTTATATTTGCTAAAAGAAACATCTGCTGCCAAATAAGGCTTATTTTTTTTTAAAGATTTATAGATGAGCAGATAAAATGTGAACCCACTGACATCTGTCAAGGACTTTAGTAAAAAAAACTGTTTGGATGTTTTAAAAATCCAAGATAATCCCATTCTGCAAAGATCTGTTGCATTTTTGACTGTTTGGCTGTGGGATTTTAATGTTTTTAATGACTCGTTATGCATAATGACAATACGTCGATATTGTTGTTAGGCAAACAACAATTTCCTGATTATGGTGTTTGTCTTTTTCACATTCCAACTCTGTCTGCACTGATAGAGGTCTGCCAGTACAAGAAGCTGAATTGTTGTACATGCAAGAAGTTGAGAAGATGGAGGGCTATGGGCAAGAAAGTTTTCAAGCGAAGGTAAAATGATTCTGTGCAAATCCCAGGGTCATAATCCAATTTATATATATATCTATAATAATGAAATAAATAATCGTTTTTGCATTTACTACCATGCAGGACAGCCAGAGTGGAGATGTACTTATTGGATCCTGTCTGGATGGGATTTTTGTTAAACACAAAAATGGCCGAGCACCTCTCCTCTTCCGGTGTGTATTTGTGAGGTGGATTCCTGTTGTATGTTATTCATGTTGAAAAAGGGAAAGGAGTCATCATATACTCCATTTATATGTGCATGTATACTATACAGACACTTTGTGTCATCGTATTCGTATGTATATGCTGAACATTCCATTATACATTTAGTCCCTCATTGTATGTCAAGTCAACCGCCACTGTTTGGGGTGTTGCTTTGGGCATTTGTGCACATTCAGCCTTAAGAGTGTTAGTGATGTTAGACCCTGGTGTTAGATGTAAAATGGCCTGCCTTGTAGCCCGATTCCCAATTGTACACAAGTTCGGGCTGGAACAGATTAAGGATCAGCCCATTAGTTCTGGTGAAGGGGAATTATAATATATTACTATAAATATTTTAGATAATTGTGCTTCACACCCAGTGTGAAAAACAAGTCAGGAAATGCCTACATATGGGCGTGATGGTCAGCTGACTGCACACTTTTGACAATATACTGTATGTGTATGTTTTTAAGCCATAAGCGTGCATTCATTTAAAGGGTATTGCATGGCTGAATTTTTCTTTTCCCAAATTAGATGGAATGACATTAACAACATGACTCACAACAAGTCTTTCTTTGCCCTGGAGCTGGCCAACAAAGAAGACACCATTCAGTTTCAGACTGTGAGTTCTGTCAAGTGAATTGTGTTCCTTATTATCATTACAGGCATTTAAAATACTTTTCTTTTCTCAAAATTGCCTACAGTAATGTGGTTTGAGCTATGTGCTCATGCCTGTGTATATTAATAGATAGGTGTGTCTCCACACACAAAATTCTTGCATGCGCATAAAAGGCTGGGTGTAATGGGTGTCTAAAACACATAGGCCACTGTTTTCATCTGAATACAATAGGGCATAGTCATGGATGCTTGTGATTCTTGCCTGTTTTTGTAAATGTCCTGTCCCTTTCAGGAAGACATGGAGACTTCCAAATATGTCTGCAGAATGTGCCTGGCACGACACAGGTTCTACAAGATCAACAAAAGTACACTGTAAGTGTGTTTCAGGCTATCCCTTGTAGGTATATGGTGTGTATGTGTCCTGCTCCTTATTGCTTCATCCTTATCACTTTCCTGTCTCCAGAGAGGAATCTGAAGCTCCACCTTCTGAAAGCTCCCAGAAGTCCATTCTCACTCTTTCATTTCCACGCTTTCCAATGCTCTCTCGTTCCTCTCTGCCTTCTAACAAGGGGTGAGCAAGACTGTTTCAGCTGTCACCTACTCTTTCTGCTCAAAAGAAATCTGCATGATTTTAATACAGTTCCAAAAACTTAAGGAAAGTCCTATTTTACCGGTTGCTAACAAGAAAATCTCACATTTTTTGCTCCATTATGAGTTGTGTACAGTTGCATTTCCAGGTTGAGGCACACTCTTTAAATTTTATCTTTTGAATTGAAGCTCTTTGTCGTAACTGTAGTCTGTGTTTTGACAAGGATCTTGGAATTGCCAATATATTATCCTCCAATTGCCTCAACCACCAGAGATGCAATAGGACTATTGCATTCTGTTGGACTGGTCTGGTTTGTTTCAATCTGTTTCATCTGTTTTGACAGCCAAGCTGAACCAGCGCCAGTGAACCCGGTTAGACGGCGCTCCTCCACAAGAATTTCAATGGTAGGCATAACCTAAATAATTTTCTGTTTGGACAGCTTTTTATGGTTGCCATGTCATTTGCCTTTCTGGATCTTTCTATGGAAATAGAATGGCTGTTATGGCTGAATTAGATCCACGTGATTTCTCTTGGAACATATGGTGAGCTCATAATCTGAACAGTGGTGCCTTTTTTTCTTGCTGAAGCCCAAACCTCAGACATACATGATGCCACCACCTCAGTTGCACTACAGTAGCCATTACCGGGAGCCTTACAAATCCTCCCAAGGTAAAACAAAACCTTTCCATGTGTCTTATTAGCCATATTTATATGATGAGCATTTAATGTCTGTACATTTGATGGACACTTTCTCATTCTCACAGACAATCTTTACATGAACAATCACAACGGTTACTACTACCACTCTCAGACCAGTCTAGACCGTTCACCACATGAGTATAATGGAAGAATCCGGAATGGCAGTGTGTACAGCGCCCACAGCACCAGCTCCCTCACCAACCCCCAACACTATATGCAGCCGTCACCAATGTCCTCAAATCCAAGCATCACTGGCAGTGACATCACACGGCCTGATTACGTGCCCTCTCAACGTCACAGTGTCTTGATCCCACCCTCATATCGTGCCACACCCGACTACGAGAGCGTGATGCGCCAAAAGAACCACAGTGCCATGGTAGCCATGCCTGATCGTCATAGCCACTCTATGAGGAACCTCAACATTGGCAACTCTTATGCCTACAGCCGACCTGATCCACTTGTGTACAGCCAACCTGAGATCCGTGAGCACAGAGGAACAGCAGCTCAGTATCACCTCCACTACAGCTTTCACAGCCCATCACCATACCCATACCCGGGTGAGAGGAGGCCAGTGGTGGGTGCCGTCAGCGTGCCTGAGCTCACTGATGTGCAGTTGGCGCAGGCCCATGCTTACCCGGCACCCAACATCATGGGGGCTCAAGTGTATCGACCGCCTCCGCCTTATCCCTACAGCCGCCCGCGTCCAGCCAACAGCACACCAGACTTGTCACGTCATCTCCATGCGAGCAGCAGCAGCCCTGACCTTATTACACGACGTGTACACCACTCTGTGCAAACTTTTCAGGAAGATAGCCTGCCTGTGGCACACTCTCTACAAGAAATGAGTGAGCCGCTCATCCCCACTGTCACACGACGCCCTTACACACACAAGCGGAACTCTATTGAGCTCGCTGGCTTGACTTATGGGCTGGAAAACATGAGAATGAAGGAGAGGACGGTTTCTGTTTCTGCCTCCGAAACACCGCCCAAGCTCATTCCACCTGTTGCTCACACTGCATCTGCTTCTACCTCGGAGCTTGACGTCTTCCAGGAGAGAACTGAGGCTGAAGACATGGTTCTAAAAGACGATGTGCACTATGGTCACAAAAAATCCCTATCTGATGCCACCATGTTGGTCCACAGTAGTGGAGAGGAAGAGGAGTTTGAGGATGACAGCGGCCGACACACACCTCAGTCGCAGGATGCTGTAGCAGCACCCAAGGAACATGTCGATGTTCTTGAGATCCCTCTAAGGGAGACACCTCTGCCTGCCTATCCTTTCAGCCCCAGTTTGGATCAGGTTATGCCCATCCCTCTGGGATTTCAACCCCAGCCTCGTATCCGGGAGCAGGATGAGACAGGATCTCTTTACCCATATAGTGAGGCAGATGTCATCATGCCATCATTTTCAGAGGGAGATCTGAGCAACCAAAGTCGATGGAAGCCTAAAAGAGAAATGATCAAAAAAAGACCAGTTTCAGATGTGCCTTCTGCACGAAGAAACATCGATGGCCTTCCACCACCTGTAAGACCTTCTTTAGTTAACTTGTATTCATAATAACATGTTTTATACTGGACATCTTTAAATAATTGTAGAAGAATCAAAGTTTTAGAAGTTGTATCATGCTAGCTACACTTGGATGAAGCCTAATCTGCTAACAGAACATAAAAGAACATCAGAATAAGAGGTATAGAAAATCAGAATAGAGTAAACTGATCGGTCAGCTAGAAAGTATTGTTTTAAAAAAAAACTTAATGCCTTATTATAATCTATTATTTTAGAATTATATTTCAAAGCAGAATGTTGAGGGACACTTCACAATTTAACCTTTAAGTGTGAATTTAAATATAATTTAATTCTTTAATTTAATAAGTATATTTCTAGTATGTATTCCTAAAATGGATGTCATTTAAATGTACATGGCAACTGAACAATCCACTTGAATGTTGATGTAACATTAGTGACTTTTTACACTTTGACGAGACTTACAAGCTTATCTTCATTATCACTAACTTGTCTTTGACATGTAGCAAACAGTCCAAAGTTCAGGGTGCTGTTCTTCCATAACCTGCAATCGGCTTTTCATGTGAACATGCTTGAGTGTTTATTTTTCATGTAAAGATACTGTAGTTAATGTTCTCATACATAAATATGGTATGATATAATTTTTGTAATTGTTATTTTTACACTAACCACAAGAAAGAGATCCCTACAGGTCTGTGTTGTAGTATACATGGCTCGACAACTTTTAAATGCAGGACACAACTTTTTTTTTAATTATTATTATTAGTTTGAATGATATTTGATTAGTTGAACGATATTTCTGGTTAAAAGAGTGTGCGTCATGGTAAATTCTGTACCTCTGAAGAATGTAGTCGAGCAGGTTAGCAAGCAGGTTAGCAAGCACGGCCAACTACATTCCTCAGAGTGCTAGGAGAGTCTGTACGCCATAATACCTCCTCTAGTAGGCTCTCTGAATCTCACTCTAGCTACCACCATCTTCACAACAGGGCATGAAGAAAGGCTTCCGCTCAGAGATAAAGAAGACCGGCCCGCTGAAGCTGGCGACTCTCAATGGCTTGACACTTGCTCGAATGCCAGTAGCCGATGAGGCCAAAGATGAACATGGGAAAGCCTCAAATGATGACAGGGTAGGAATGAAGATCAGTTTTGAATTTATTCCTAATACATTGTGTTTATCTGTAAAAAGATCATTTGTGTACATAATTTAAAGTTTTTTTTCTACCATTTATCAGAGTCATGAGTTTATATTTGTTTGAATGTGTTATTTTAGTGCAAGCTACTAGAGCAACACCTGGAGCAGGGCCTGGTGTTTACAGAATATGAGCAAATGCCAAAGAAATGGCCCAGCAGTGAGTGTAGCATTGCACAGCTTCCAGAGAATGCAGAGCGAAACCGCTTTCAAGATGTACTGCCTTACGATGAGACACGGGTGGAGCTTGTACCCACTAAAGAGAACAACACAGGATATATCAATGCCTCACATATCAAGGTAGGTGATTCACACTTGTATAGTAAGTCCATGTCATGTAGAGAGCATTGAGAGCTATCTTGTGCTGCCATGGATTCTTTAGTAATTTTCATTCCTGTAACTGTGTTTTTGGTTTTACTTTGCTGATTAAGGCGTGGTAGCTCTCAGGTGCTCTTAATCAGTACTACTCGTTAATCTTGTGTTGTCTGTGTCTGTAACAGCTTACAATTGGGGGAGAGGAGTGGAATTATATTGCAGCTCAGGGTCCCCTCCCTAACACATGTCAAGACTTCTGGCAGATGGTTTGGGAACAAGGGGTTGCTATTATTGCAATGGTTACTGCTGAAGAGGTGTGTATTTTTGACATATATTCATAGTCAAGTCAAGATTCATGTGATTTTTTTTTTTTTTTTTTTAACATTTTGATGTCACCCTTTGCAGGAGGGAGGACGAGAAAAGAGCTTCCGTTACTGGCCCCGTCTAGGCTCCCGCCACAACACTGTTACCTATGGCCGCTTTAAGATAACCACACGTTTTCGTACAGACTCTGGTTGCTATGCTACCACAGGCCTGAAGATTAAACACCTACTGACAGGCCAGGAGCGAACTGTCTGGCACCTGCAATACATGGATTGGCCTGACCACAGCTGCCCTGAAGATTTTAAAGGCTTTCTGTGTAAGTTAAAGAAGTCTTAAATGGCTAAATGACAAATGTGTCACAGTGATACTAGGTTCATAAAATGTAATCTGTAATTTGAACCAAATGTTTTTGTTTTGATTATATATGATGATTTTCTGTGTGTGTTCTGTGTAATTGTCTAAAAGTAGGTAGAGGACAGGGTTTGGTTTTGTCCTTGATGAAATTTGACTAGGGTGTAACTAGCTCAGTAAACTTCTTATAATATCTGTCCCAGCATATTTGGAGGAGATTCAGTCTGTGAGGCGGCATACCAACAGCACCAGCGATCCAAAGAACACAAACCCTCCTGTGCTAGTTCACTGTAGTGCAGGGGTGGGGCGCAGCGGTGTGGTCATTCTCTCTGAGGTCATGGTCGCCTGTATGGAACATAATGAGGTATATGCACACATTGCTTATTCTGGCATTAGTGCAGGAAAGGTCGTTATGTCTAAGTTTAACCTGTAGTTGACTATGCTTACTATTGCCTTTAAATAAAGGTGATTGAAATGTAAAGGAAGGTTGAGCTGGACATTTTAACCCGTTGACTTCTGTCGTTGTAGATGCTGGACGTCCCTACTGTTCTGAGCCTGCTGCGACAGCAACGCATGATGATGGTGCACACAGTTTCTCAATACACCTTCATTTACAAAGTTCTAATACAGTTTCTTAAAAACTCCAGACTTATATAAGCTCACATTGTTGCTTATGCTGTCACGTGCCTGGACGATGTTTTTGTCATAACTGGAACAGATCATTAGGCCCCTCAGGATTTTGCAGAGTGTGAAAGGGCAGTGTGCTGAAGGGAGATAGACTGCAGTCTCCATACTTCCACTCCTTGAGCTCTTTCTCTGAGTATTAGTGATGGAGCTAGGGCAGGTATGAACGATGCTGGAAGCCAGCATATACATTCTCATTAATCAGTATTATTCAGATATTTCACTGTGGAGTTTTAAACTATACTATTGCTACTAATGAATCTCAGCACTTTTTATTTTACTACATTGAGCAAAGGACACTAATGCTGCATCTTTATTGTTAAATGTATAACAATATTGAACGCTTTTTTTAATGGTTTCTTTTTTCTTAATGTCTATCTTGGTTGATGAAGGTTTACTGAGTTGAAATGAACATTATGGTGTTTAAAGTGTGTAAGTTTAAGGGTGAAAATGAAGGAATCTATTGTGTATTATAGGACGGCTAGATTTGTCCTCTTACAGTTTGAATATGTGCTCGAAATGAAGGATAATAACTAAAGCTATATGGCTCTGCACTCTCGCTTGAGGTTTGCATTAATGTATGCAGTGCTTCACATATAAAGAAGTATTGTGTTTGGCTTAAGTACACACACTGCACAGCTGCTGTGCATCATGGGTAAGTTTACAACCAAAGACAAGTGGAGATGTTTGTGTGTGTGTGTATTTTTGTTGATTGTATACGCAAGTATTATAAAATAATTTAATAACGTTCCATATCCCTCCTGTCTGGGTAAGGATTTATTAAACCCAAGACTTTTTAACCCAAGAGTTTTTTTTATAATGCAACTAATAATCAGAGTGGTGTCAGAAACCTTTTTTTGGGGTTGTTTGAAGAATAACAAAGCTTTTGTTTTTATTTGTTGTTTATAACCTAGTTCCTTAGCCAAACAACAAATGATAACGTACCAAAGAAGCTGCATTTTTCAGCTGAGATTGTTACCAATGTTTTTAAATTATGTACATATTAAGCTTGGCTAGAAATACAATACTATAAGTAAGAGACTTATAATATGGAATAACGAAATTGAGGTGATGTGCCGTCTTAGTTTAATCCATGTGTGCACATACACTTAAAGCTTGTGCAGTTCTTGCCAAGCCTGGAGTTCAATGGTGATGCAAGCGATTGCAGCCTTTTTGTCTATTGCCTATATTTCACAACAAACCCGATAAGCAGTTAAAGCACAAGTTATAACTTTGTCTACAATTTGAGCTGAGATAAGGACTTTCCTGGATCAGATAGAATTGAATGACACTTGTTCGATCAGGAATTACAAGCATCAGCAGTGCTTCACTGTAAGGGTCACGCAGACTCCAGTTCAAAACCATCACCTTTTAAGAATCTGTTGTTTTCATACATTGTGTAAATGTGAATGCTACTGAATTAAGCATCGATTTGAATTGGCTTTGGATCACGAATACATGTAGGTTAAATTAGTTATAATTATTCTAAAACACTTTGGAGTCTATTTGGCTAACTGTCTCTGTTGGCTCCAGAATACATTTGACTTAAATGTATTAAATGAATTAAAACACATGGAATTGATAAAACAACTGCTGTTGTCAAGCCTGTATGAAGTCACATGGAGGGTTTAATTTAGATTAGCAGTAGCCTGAGGGCAATGGGGAATAACTATTTCTGTTAAAATCAGTAGTTTTTCCACAAATTGGGTCTAGACACATTAAAAGTTCTTTCCTTAGGAAACAAATGCAATCTTGGTTATTTGTTGATCATTTTGATGAAGCAAATTAAGATATTTCATTTGATCAGCACTGTAGCTAGATTGTTTTGACTCTTCACCGTATTACCTCAGTCAAATGCTTTTGTTTATTATTATCTAGGAGAGGGTTTGTGGTATTTTGGTAGCATTCAGAGTTCCTGGCAAATCCAGAAACATCTAAGCTCCAAAAACTTCAGGGTGAAATGTAGTCAATAGCCCAGCAATTTTGACAGAACTATTTTTGCAGTATTTAAACATTGCAACAGATTTGTATTTGAATACAAATAAGTTTTCTCATTGAATGTGCCATGTGTTTACAATCATAGTTGCTCTCTTTTTTTTTTTCTTTCTAAAAGTTTAGATAAATAAAAATTATCAAAAAGAGCTAAAGTTTTATACTCAAAATGCTGAAATTTTGTGCCCTTTGTTTTGCATGTCTATTAAACAAGGATGGGCTTTGTCCATTTATTGTAGACTCAAACTAAGTTAATGTGATGTGGGAATCAATTTCAATTGATAAATTGAAAAGATTAAGGGTTTCAATAGATTAAGGGTTTCAAAGAAATTGAGACATGCCATATTTACACTATTAGCATTTATACCATACGTTAATTTGTGAGTTGCTTTTTGCACATTGATACATAATATACCCAGTTCTGCTCAGACTCTTAAGATAAACAAGACTATTAAAAAGCTGTTCTGTTCTAAATTGCCTGCAGTTTGTTTGTACATAGAGAACAGCATCTTTTTTTTTTTTTTTTTTCCCAGACTGTTTAACTGCCATGTATGCATATTAAAGAGTCTTTGAATTGAAATAGAAGAGCAGATTGCCCACAAATTTGTGCTTTGTTTTACACAATGTAAAATCTTTGTAGCTGGATTTATGAGTTAGGATTTACAGGATTTACCTACTTCTCCCACTTATTACTATAATACATTGTTACAGAGATTGAATGAAATATTATGGACAAAAGTCAACGCTGACTGTTATTGTTGCGGCTGTATTGTTTCGATATATGTATAGAGATGCCATCATGTTTATATTGTTAATTGTAGTTATACTATTGATGTTTAATGGTAGTTTTCTTTGCATTAGCAATGTCTGTCAATTTTGTCTCATGGGTCGAGGATGTATCCTTATGTCATCACAATTCTTATCAAATAACATAAATCACTTGTCCAGAGAAAAGCTTTCATTCAGCAAATAAATATTTTAAATTATTTGGGTTTTTGTTTGACATTAATATCTGAATAGTTACTAATTGTTGACTCTAACTCCAGTTTTAATATCCCCAGCTGACTTCTTGCATAACCACCTGTTTCCTTATATACACCTCTGTGATACCCAGATGTAAGGCAGAACATCCATAATAGACGATTGTACGTTTACCTGACTGAGATGACTATTCATAGTGCCCAGTAGGATACCATAAATGTGGAAGATAATGTTAAATCTGCATCTACAGGTGCATCTCAATAAATTAGAATGTTGTGGAAAAAATCATTTATTTCAGTAATTCAACTCAAAGTCAAGTCACTTTTATTGTCACATCACCACAGCACATGTGCCTTGGAGAGTGAAATTCTTAGGAGCAAACTCCAGAAATTGCAGAACAGTTGTACAGATATACCAATAAATATATAGATAAGAGTTGACAAGTGAAAATATGCAATTTGCTCAGATATGTAGTCAGTGCAATATGTGTGTACCATATGTACAATTAACAACCAGATAATGGAATCAGCAAATGAACATGTGCAATATGCTCATACGTGTCAGTACACAGACTGTACTATTGGGCCTCCTTTCAGTAGCACTACACATTATATTCAGTATGCATTTATATATGTATGTGTAAATATATTATATATAAAATACTATAAGGTGCAAAACAGATTTAAATAGTAATAATTTAAACAAATAGTGGAACTTTCATATTATATAAATTCAGTACACACTGACTGAATTAGTTTAAGTCCTTGGTAGTTTTAATTTTGATGATTTTGGTTCAGATTTAACAAAACCCACCAATTCACTCATCTCAAGAACTAGAATATATCTAAATAAAAAAACATTTTTAGTGAATTGTTGGCCTTCTGGAAAGTATGTTTATTTAAAGTATATGTACTCAATACTTGGTAGGGGCTCCTTTTGCTTTAATTACTGACTGGCATGGTATGGTCAGTCTGTGGCACTGCTAAGGTGGTATGGAAGCCCAGGTTTTTTTTGACGGTGGCCTTCAGCTCATCTGCATGTTTTGATCTCTTGTTTCTTATTTTTCTCTTGACAATACCCTATAGATTCTCTATGTACAGTAGTTCAGGTCTGGTGAGTTTGCTGGCCAGTCATGCACACCAACACCATGGTCATTTAACCAACTTTTTGTGCTTTTGGTAGTGTGGGCAGCTGCCAAATCCTGCTGGAAAATGAAATCAGCATTTTTAAAAAGCTGGTCAGCAGAAGGAATGAAATGGAGGATGAAATGCCAGAAGCAACAGAAGTGACGAAAATACGAAAAGAAATGTGTCTAAACAATTTATTAAAATTTATTCCACATTACACTTTTGTGCTAGAAAATAAAGCCAGTTGAGGGCATGGAGTCTAAAAATTGAGTTTCCACAGTCCATTTTATGGAGTTTGCCTTAAATATTTTTGAGAGTTTACACATTATACTGCAAACAGCCACTAGATGATATAATAGATCATATGCTTTGCTTCAATTGTTGCCTTATTTTATATATTTGTATAATTCCTGCAAATATGTTGGTAACAATACCGTTACTGCATTTATTCCAAATAAGGGCAAGTTGTCTTGCCACTTCTTGATGGTGTCGGTCATGACATTTCTCAAGGACAATGACCCCATCCTTTAATATGTCCGAAATCAAGGAACTGCTTATAGATTTCCATAAACCCCCAAATTACAAAGAACCAAATAATAATTACAACTCGTATCAGCAGTTTGCTTAAGTGACCTGAACACAGCCATCAAGAAAGCCCAATACTTGTCAAGTCAAGAAGCTTTTATTTTTTTTTTTGTAGTTTTATTATTCTTTTTTTTTTTTTTTTTTAGTTTTTCATTTTAACCATATATAGCTGTTGTAGTACACAGTGAAATAAGACAATGTTTCTCCAGAATCAGGGTGCTACATAGAACAAAGACAGAGCTAAGGACTTAGTAAGTAGACCTAGATACATAAAGTGCATCTGTGCAAACAGTGCAGGACAAGACGAAAAGACAATGCACAAAAGCAGCACAGACCAGTGTAAATACTGTATGTTCAATCAATATTATGTGTGCAGAAATACTGGAATGAACACATTCCAATTTCATTTTCAGCTGCTGCCATAATACTAAAGTATTGTGCAAAACAGAAATCGACTGAAATGCGAGACAGCATGTGCAAAGAGCAAAAAACAGTGTAGACTACCTCCCTTCCACCCAACACACAACCTCCATTCTCTTCCATCAGGAACAATGTACCATATTTCAGAAAGTTTTTTTCTGCTTTCCATTATAATATTTACAGTACTTCAATCCTCTTCACTCTACTAATACTGGCTTCTGTCCATCTGTCCAATTTCAACATATGCACACACACTTCTGCAATATTTGCGCAGACTTCATTAGCATTAATGCAGACATTTTACACGTGTCGTCTCTGATTGTTGAGGGTCTTTCTGACATCTACCACAAGGTGGCAGTCAACACATTTTTGTTCGGTTTTTTTCTGACAGCAATACATATCGACAAAGAAGAAAAAGAACCAATAATTAACGACATCTTGCTAAAAAATGGTGGTGAAAGATAAACAAGCAGTGAAGTAGAATCTGCTCAGCTGTGTATGAGCTTCAAAATCGGTGTCGCCGTTAAACAAAACGCCATTACATTGTAACGGAAGACGATGACCACAAGAGACATCGCAGAAATACAGGCTTTATAAACATTTACGTGATATTTACCGAAAATTAGTAAATCTAAGTCAGTAAAGCGATTGAACGGCCATTGAAAAGCTAACAGTGCTAACGGGAAGTTAGCTAGCTAGCTACAGATTAGCTAAACAGACGCTTCGGCTTTCCAGAGAAAGCGACGGTGTATTTTTTTATATTAAAGACGTTTTTGGCCGTTTTTTTTTTAATTTTCCGCGTGTCTAAGACTCATAGCGATGGCTTGTGGAGCTACATTGAAGAGGACGATGGATTTCGACCCTTTACTGAGTCCTGGGTCGTCGAAGAGGAGGCGATGCGCCCCGGTGTCTCAGGCAGCAACCCCGAGAAATTACCTTCGTCAAGAGCCGAGTCCGTTCAGCCAGCAGCTCTCAGTCACACTCACAGCAGGTCTGCTTTATAACTCGTGATTTTGTTTTCTTCTCTCTGATAGGAATTACAGTAATAAGCAATGAATTTTATGGCCATTTTTAATTTTTATGGCCTCTCGTTAAACGCGTCGTTTATTGTTTCCCCCTTATACGTGTTGCCAACTCTGACTATTTTCTTAAACAGAGCAAATTCTTCATAACATCAAGCAAGAATACAAGCGCATGCAAAAGCGAAAGCATTTGGATGGAAGCTTTCTGCAGCCCGAGGCTTCATCTTTCATGTCCCAGTCTCACGCATCTCTTCTGACTGGATCCAGTTTTCAAGGTGAGTTGAGCTTCAGTCGCTGTATTAAATGTCTCACAGGAAGCTGAAAGTAAATGTGGTGTTATTGGGTTATGTCTATTATTACTGCATGTTTTGGGATTTTTCTATTGATGAGTAATTTGACCAGTGTAGCTAACACTCTTCAGGGGGTTCATTTACATTTACATTTACAGCATTTAGCAGACACACTTCTCATCCAGAGGGACTTACATTTTTATTTCAGTTTATACAACTGAGCAATTGAGGGTTAAAGGGCCTGCTCAGGCACCCAGCAGTGACAGCTTGGAATTCGAACTCACAACCTTTCAATCAGTCATACAACACTTTAACCACTAGGCTGCAACATCCCCATGTTATGGCATGTTCAAGAAGTCGCTATCTGACCAAATAGCTTCCTACACTAATTTGCATGTTAATGAATCAAGATCGTTTATATATCAAAAGGTGTTACATGAAGAAGTCATGTCACGAAGACACTTTGTATTGGAACATAAACAACATAAGCTGTATGGTCTGGTCTTTATCAGCAACCATATCTGTGCTGAACTCAGAGTTTGCGATGACCCATTAGTTCCTCAGGAGCTTGATTGTACTGTTATAAACTGTTGTAGAAAGAACATTATTTACATTTTCATTATTTACTGTAGTGTCACCCAAATGAGGATGAGGTTCCCTTCTGAGCCTGCTTCCTCTCACGCTTTCTTCCTCATATCCTCCTCTGACTTGCTCGTTAGGGATAGATATATTATATCTTAAATTTTAAGTTAATCTTTTTTAATTCATTTTAAACTTTAATTGTATATATTATATATTATATTTATATATATAATTGTACATTTATTTATTTTTATCCTTTTTTCTTATTATATATTTATTTTTCTCTCTCTCTTGTTTCCATACTTCTGTAAATTGTTGACATCATTATACAAATAAATATTGAATCAAATATTGAATGAGCAGTAGCACATTTAACTACTTACAAATTAGTGTCAGACCAACTACTTATATAGTTACACAATGCTATAATTTCTGTGATGAACACACAATGAAGTACTGATAGTAAATAGCAGGGAAATAGACACAAAGGAAGCTATAATGGAGAGAGATCTTACTTTTGTTTCTTGTAAATATAACCAAGGAGAGAGTTTCAAATGAAGAACAAAGAGTGTGAAGTGGGACAGTAATTGTGATGAGTTGTCATTAGGAAACAACAGTTATCCATGATTGGTCACCAAGGAGACAATGTTGATCAATGATTGGTCATTTGTCAGGGTTGGTCACAGGGAAACAACAGTGATCAGTAATTGGTCATAGGAAAACAAGGGTGATCATTGATTGGTTACCAAATTGAGTGAAAGGCACTGAGTTTGCAACACCGAATATCAACCTAGGCTGCAAACATGTTGGGATGTGATATTAGTCTTATTACACATTATCTACATGGCATGTGAGATTAACTCTGATTTAAAGCATTCCAGCATAATTAAAACAGATTTAGGTTTCAGCCGCCATGCTCACCATAGAACACCTTATTTTACAGAGACATCCTCTGGAGCTGTTTCGCCCACACGGAGAGAACAGCCACTGTTCACTTTAAAACAGGTTGGCATGCTATGTGAGCGTCTTTTAAAGGAACGTGAAGATAAAGTCAGAGAAGAATATGAGGAGATCATGACATCCAAGTTGGCAGGTTTGTTTTAAGTTGTTTGTTTAATGATCAATAAAACAAGTACTAGAAAATGCCGTTCTAAAGACAATATTCTCTGTAGTCCTTTTCAGATCCTGATGGATTGTTACAAAGTGTGTACTACATGTGTGTTAATAATGTTGATAGAATGTAATATTTGATAGCATCTATATTAAAAGCTAGAGTCTAGACACTCTTAACTGAACTTATATTGATCTATTATTTTGTTGGTCATGCAACATTGTCTGATATGGTGTGTTAGCACATTTTGTTGAAAATATAGTTGGATTGACCGTGTACAGACTTGAGATCAACATGTCCTGAACTTTAGTCAAAACAGCTGTTAAGTATTTGTAGAATTTAAATTCTATAATTTGAAATATTTTTCAAATTGTTATAGCAATCCGTGAAATGTAACTAAAACTACACTCACTAGGATAACAGGGTTGTTTGCTGTAATTAGGCTTCAGTTGTAATCAAACAAAGGAATATCATATCGTATTTTATTTGCAGTTAATCATATGTTGATTTTATGGAATAGTGGGTTGTATTTCATTGAATTTGTTCTTTATAATATAAAGTAACGTTTTTGATCATGGATTGATTTATTTCTGATGCAGAACAATACGACACTTTTGTGAAGTTCACACACGATCAATTAATGCGGCGATTTGAAGAACAGCCTGCTAGCTGTAAGTGACTTACTTAAATTATCCCCAGAGCCCACACACATTTTCACACAAATCTCTGTTGTTAATACTTAACCCCTATTCTTTCTCTTTCTTCTGTAGATGTGTCTTGAGATCACCAGTGCAATGCCAAGATGCTGTTTGCTGCGGTTTACTGAGCTGAATGTCCGCTGATTCTACCACAGACCTGGTTTGATATAAAAACTGCTCCAGTGTCACTCATGCTGACAGCAGCTGTCTTTAGAATTTGTCAGTACATATATTGTTCCTTGTGAACCTGGGTGCTTCCTCTCGTAAATGTATACGGACCTTTTATGTCTGTTTATTCTACCAGTGGCCTACCTATAATCTGTATCATGAGCCTTTTCTTGCATTCCGCAATGTATCCATACAGATACTGCAATGCTTTATTTTCTGGTCCTTTCACATGTGCATAGACGTTAGTATGGATGGAAATACAAAATGTTGAATACCTCTTTGCGAGTATTGAGTGCTGCACAGCTTACAGTTTATCCTTCTTATACAAAGCTTGATAGAATGTTCACTAGCCAAACTAAGTGCAGCCAGAAGATTAAACTTCACATCACTGGGACTCGATAAAGCTGTTCTGTTCTATACATTGAGCTCATGATATGTTGCATCAATCAGTTAGAGCTTTTTTTTTTTGTTTTCTTTTGCTTTCCTTTGTATTTGTATAGATCAGGGGTGTCATGCTCTGGTAGAGGGCCACAAAGTTCAGTGTTTAGAGTTTACCTCAGTTAAGAGACATGATTCAACTCATCTAATTAGCAGAGCCTTAATGGGCTAAAACTGGTGTGAAGGACTTGAGATTGACACCCTGGTGTACATTAAAGCATTTTATTAATAAAGACTTGTGTGTATGTAATCTTTTGTGTTGTGCACTTTTACATAGTATGTGGAATGTCCATGTCGATTCGCCAAAAATCTACTGACCGTCAATATGCACAAGTTCATGAAAATATACATGTATTCTGAATACAGTAATGAAACAAATTCAGCCAGAATGCACCTTAACAGCTTCTGCAGGTGAAATGTATAGAACTGGTTAAATTGTGCACAACCAACCAAACAGGTTAGGTGTTGAATTAAGCTCCACTTATCACTTCTTTATAGGAAACTTTACCTGACAACTGTTAGGTAAACAACCAGGTAATACAGTCATAAGAAGTGCTGCAGTTTTTGGTTGATTAAACGTTAAGGGACGCAAGAGCTGTATCTAAATAGTGTTAAGTATGTGATAGTACTGTGAAACTCCGAGATGAAGAGACATGATTAACAGCAGTTCTCTAAGTACCTGTGCTAGCTGCTGTACCACCATGCCACTGTTCTGATGCAGTAATCTACTGATTAAAGATTAAATGGCACTACAATCTTTAATCAAGCATGCTTATATAGGAACCATAATTATGAACAAGTCATGACCAAGCAATGAGGGTTTTGATAGGAAATCCAGATGTCAAGATTTACAAGTCCATATCATTCACAAGTCACACAACTGTGTGAATAAGTTAACTACTGCATCAAAGAGAATCAGTAGCAAACCCAAAAATATTACTAACCCCAATTATTTTGCATAATAATAACAATTTTATGTGGATATACACAGACACAGTGATGAATAGATTTCAGACCAAACATGAAATGGAGATGCAATTCAGTTATGAATTAGTGAACTATTGCATGGTATTGCAACCCTCAGAAATTCCATTATTTGTGTGCATTTCCCCATGTTTCTTGGTTTAGACTTCAGATCCACTATAACCTTGACCAGGATAAAGTGATTACTGAAATTTAATGAATTCAGATGAATGAATTAAATATGAAAGACTATAGACATATCAAAAATGTTTTTATTCAAATACACAATTATCACCAAAACTGATCACCATTAACAACCTCCCCAGGTCAGTCGTGCAACATGGTCCGTTTTCTGCTTTGTTGATTTCACAAATCCCAGGAACTCCAGCTCAGACACCGCTTGGATGAAACGGGCACTGTTTGGTTAAAGGCAATATACTACTAACAATCACAAACATTCACAATAGCATTACAAGTTGGATACATCACCCGCATAGCTCCATTAAATGCACCAAAGATTTGGATCAAATGGAAACAATGCCAAGGGGAATGCTAGGGGAATCAGTTATTTTAGGTAACTGGCCATATTGTACTTTTGTATTACCAAGAATTGTCCATTGTGGTTGAAAGTTTTTTTTTTAACCAAGCAGAAGTGACAGATTATTAGCCACGAATAAAGTGATTAAACAAATGGAATTGGGTTTGGCTCCTGCTTGAATGTAAGAAAAACTTTGTAAGTCAGGGAATTAAAATTCTGGATAAGAATGGATACCTGTGATCTAATGTCAAGGGGGCTGGACCAGATTAACAGCTAAAAAAAAATTATTAAAATTGTGATGTGTTGTTGTTTCCTAGTGGAATTCTGAAAAAAGTGGAACTTTAATTCTTTCAATTGTACAACAGTCCACAAGTTGATGTTATTTTATGAAAAAGTTTACTAATTGCACTAATTAGGTCTGCTAGAATGATGTGGGGAAAATGCTAATTCAATACTATAGTAAATAATGTCATTTAATTGTACAAAGCTTTATCACAAGACATTCCGATGAATAATGAGTTTTTACTTCACTCAAAGCTTCAGAGCATCAATAACATTAAAATTCCAAAATCTGTCCATAGTACACAATCACATTTAATCGAATGCAATGACCAAATCTCATTAGCTTGTAACCAAACCTCAAACCAAATCTTCAAGTAGCTCGTTTGGAAAATAAAGGATACTGCTTGAGTTCATCAACTTTGCCATACTCTTCAGAGTCAGGATCCTTTCCCTCTGCAGCCGAGGCTACTGTAGCATAAGCCTGAAACACAATGACTTTCAGTGTTTTTCACCATGGAACAACTCAATATCTAAATATTTAATACTGTCCAAAAAAATGTGTCTTGATGGACTCACCTCCAACCAGTCGTACAAGTTGATGAGCCTCCCACACTCCAGATGGAGCTTGTAAGCAACGCAGATATCGGGAGCAGCATTGGACACTGTGCCTGCATCTGTTTTCAGGCTTACATTCTGCAAAATTTCCAAAATCATTCATCACTGAATCATGTTCAGCAGACCTAAAGGAAATTAGCCACTTTCTAATTACCTGCAAGTAGTAGAAAGGGTGGGTGAGTGCAGTCTGGATGGAGGTACGTGGAGTTGCATTGAGGTGGCGCCGCAGGATGGCAGAAGAGCTATAGTAGCAAACTTCATATAGTGGCTGCAACTCTGGTGGTGACAAGTGGCTCCTGGGTGCGGAAAATATATATTTTATCCATTCTATCCAATATTAAATCATATTATATGGATCTTCTATATTTTTTTTTATAAATGTAATGCTTGTATTCCCTCCATAAAACAGCTTGATAGATGCCCTTCTAGGTATAAATTGTAGTGTAGTTTAACATTCATTCCATTATTATGGCTGAGTTTTAGTAAAGTGACCTTTTCTAAAGTAAAGCCACTGCACTTTAGATATCATCAATCATCCCACAATATTAAATACAATCTTGTTCATTAGATCAATTATTTGTCCTGACAAGGTACTGCTTAACATTAAGCTGATAGTGACACGGCTTATGGAACTATTTAATCCTTTACAGACGGTAACAGCCGTCTATACAAGATTTGTTATTTAAAATAGATGATACTTTCACATTGGATAAAAATGTTTGGAAATGGTTTTGTAGTCAAATATTATTTGGTCAGATATGAAAAACATGAATTTAAGTTATTTAACTGGAAGAAAAAATACTATTATTTTATAGTCTATTCAGCAAAATATGCATTAATTTAATAATAGACTTACGTTTTTATTAAAGCTTTTCTTTTGAATGACAAAAAAAAAGTACTAACCTTACAAGACCATCGAGAACACCTAGTGTTTCATTTCTCAGCAGCTCAAATGGACTCATTTTCTTCGATCTTCTACTGCCTTTCATCTCCAAGAGAGTCTAGAAGAAAAACATATCAAAAATCCAGCAAAAACAAGACACATTACATTGTTCCTGGAAATCCCAAGCAAGCCAGATAAACCCTTACTTTTTGTAGTTGGAAGAGATCGGTTTTCTTTTGGAGATCCTTTCCTGGTGAAGTAACTTCCTCTTCATTAAGATCCTCTACATACATGCCTAGCAGAGAATACAGTGTAGTAGTAACCAAAATCCAGTGGTATATTGTGAAGCTACTGACCATTGATATTGGCTATAAGGTAAAGAAAGAAAGGTGTGACTATGTGTGGCCAGTTAGAGTGCACAGTTTAAAGTTCCCGAAAACATTGATAAGCTTGACAGACTCATACCAGTGGCACTGAGAATCAGTGGTCTGTGGTGGTCTCATGGTGGTACCTTTTTACTAGATGAGGTAAAGGGGTAGACAACTTGTGTATAGCAACATAGAAGTCATGGACTCAAACTGTGCACCTATCTGGTAAGTATATCTGTTAAGTCAGAGTGTATGTGTAAAAACCTACTGTCCAACTGCTCAAATTTGACCAGGTAGTCCTCCAGCTCATCCAATGCACTTTTCATTTTCTTTGTCTTCCCAGATTTAAGAATGTCCACACACTTTCTCAGTGTTGTTACAAGCTCATCTTTTGCAAGCAACCTATAATGGTGTGAAAATGCAAGAATGCATTTACATTAGATTTTGTGTGATTTAATATAATAAACACACAATATATGTCCTGGAATGTAAAACATGAGGTAACTAATTGCACTGACAGTAACGGAGGGATACATAGAGTTGGCACAAAAATCTGTAGTTTTCTATACAAAAAATTATTTGTATTTGTTACGGTTACAAACACTGCATGTCCACTTATCTTCTGACTAATGCATAGTGTAATATGCATGATATAATCTGTTACCTCAGAAGCTGCATAGCAGATTCATATTCATTCGTCTCCCATATATTCTTCTCAAGGCAGGATATATGCAGCTCTCGTATCTAAAAAAAAAAAAACAAGCATATAAATGTTCAATAAATCTAACAAACGAGAAGTAACTTTTAAGCAGTCCCTAAAACAAATTCAAGAGTAGGTATTAAATACTCTTCATGATCTTACTTGCTTTCCCAGAGGATACTTTGGCAGAGATGATGTCAGTGTGTGCAGACAGCGAAGCATGGGATAGTAGTTTTTATGGTATTTTCTAAGATCCTTCAGTAACTTCTGACACACAACCTAAAACCAAACAAATCATGCTTACTTAATATTTCACTTTAATAAAATGTCATAGAACAAGAATTACTGCTGACTCTATAAGGAGTAACACAAAAGCACTTCAAAGAAGCAAACAATATTTATCTAGCTAAAGAAGCTTACCTTAACATGTTCATCACTGGTCAGAAGCTGGACCTGTTCCGGTGTGTCTTGTGCCTCTACATATCTGAAATGAAAGTTGAAAGTCAGATAAAACCCTGTGGCCCTTAGAAATTCTGTAGTAAAGCTGGTATGATTCCTTCTAGCTAACAAGCTACTAGGAGGTATGCACCAAAACATACAGCAAACTATCACTAAGGTGGCTAAAAGCAAGGATTGACACCCATGATGCTTCAGTTTCTAGTAAAGATAGTAAGGCAGATGAAGTGTGGTGAAATGGGGTCACGTCTGCCATATGATGTGTGTGTGAAATTCCACATTCTATTGAGCACCTGACAATCCCCAGAATAACCTTGATCTCAGAATCTCTGAGATCAAGGGCCAATATTTGAGTTTAATCTGGACTACTGACTCATCTAGAAAACCATGGCCAAGCTTGGTTATTAGAAAGCCACCTCATGAAAGGAGAATTAGGAAATAAAAAGCTAAGCTTACTATCTTAAGTTAATTCAGCCATAAAGTGAGACTATAAGCAGATTATCAACTGGATTAGCCACAGGTATCCTGTCCGTTACAGTGAGTAGCTCAACTGACAGTGAACAACGCTTCTGTTTTGTGGCAACGTTAGCAGAAAATCTTAAAACCCTGTGTATTCTGAAACATTTTGATATTTTTGCCATTTTGCACACACTTGCTTTCCAGGGACTATGGAAAATGGGTCACCTCATGAAAGAGGGCAGCTGCCGAACCATCTCCACATCTTGGTGGCTCAACTTCTGTGCACAGGCCAGAAACTCCTTTTTCTCACAGCAGAGCACACTGAGAGGCTGTGAGTGGTAGTGCTCCAACAGGGCCAACTGTACAAGAATAAGCATACTTTCTCAACACAGCATGGCTATTCACCATATACACAGAAATCAGGAAGCAATATAGAGTTACGCTGTTGCAACTGCTCACCTGAAGGCCTTTAACAAAGTTGCGGACTGAGAAGTCATGGTACAGGAAAATGCTCACTAGCACCTGTAGAACCTTCCCACTGAGTTTGAATGGATACTGTGAGGTCAGAATCAGCTGCAAAACAAAACAAAAAATAAATGTAATAAGACATCAACATCATCCTCGTCATCAACAAATTAACTAACTGCCAGAAACGAATACCTTGTCAATAACAGTTGCAAGGTGCTGGGTACAGGAGAGTGATTGAAAGAGTTCAATACACAGCAGAGATGACACAGAGTGTGGTAACATGTGCTGAATGGTGCTGGGAGAGGTGGCGATGCCAAAGATGAAGATAAGTGGAAGCTCCTGGATGTAACGACTGTTAAAAAATATTCATTCTTTAATATCAATTATTTAGTTTCTGAAAGGCATGGTGACATTTATGATGTTTAATTTCACTGTTAATGGAAACTGTTCTAAAGTGAAATTGGGAAATACTAGAAAAATGATCTGGAATTTATAAAAATGTTAAACATTTTAAATCATTATCAAGAGCATACCGGTAACTTACACCATTGTGTTCAAGCAATAATAATAAAATATAGGGGCAGCATGTTATATTTTTGTTCCCACAATACATTCTTACAAAAATTGCAGAGCAACAAGGAGACACAGACATTGGAGACATCTATCTTGTGTTTTTATGTTTAAAATTTTATCCAGAGAAAAAAAAACACACACAAACAATTAGAATTTTATTTGGATTTGCACAACTGTGCTAAAACCAGAACTAAGCCAAAAACTACTATATACTACCAACTTCTATATACAAACGCAGCCATTTATGCACTATACACAAACATGTCAAATAATTTTGCACCCCTAAGCCTACATTACAACTATAATACTACAGATAAATTATCTGTAAATAAATTTGTGCACGTTCAACATTCTACATTTAAATGTAGATGCTTGGTGTTATTTATGATATTGTTTGCCAGTATTTTGTAGCGCCTCACCTACTGTTTGGATGTCCACAATTTTAGAAAAAAATCAAAATTAAACAAAACCCAAGTAACAAACAGAAAAAAAAATTAGCAAGCATAAAAAGAATATATTTACCTGCAGATAATTATAAAGTCCTGAAGAACACGTGGATTAAATGCTTCAAAGTCTTTAAAAATCACCAAAATTGGTGGACTCTCTGAGAAGGCATTTACTGGGCTACTTTCCTTCCCTGGTGACTTCACAGGCCGTTTCTACAAAAAAGCAGCCACAAACACAAGCAGCTCAAAATCTCCATTAGTAAAAATTATTTATGGCTTTATTTATTTAAAAATATTAGCATTTGGTGGACACGGCAAACCTCTAGACTAACAATTTGAAACATTATCTCACCTTTATTACTGTCTTATACCACTGACATAGTGCACTCATTGAGCAGGATACCCTCTTTTTTGGTAAAGACATACTGGAGTCTTCTTCTTCATCTTCCACTGACACACCAGCACCCATCAGTCTTTCTAATATTCTCTGCATCAGATTCTTCAGAGCTAAGAGAACACAAGACAAAAAGCATTTCTGCACCTAACCCTAACTTATAAAATATACCTAAATTTTATATAAAAAGGAACAAATCTGACTTTACTCGCAAATTTTCCGACAGGTTAAACAACACACCTGCACATTCTTGGGCCTGTACAGAAACAGCAAAGGGGGTTACAGACTCCTGTAAGAGGTCAGATAGGCTCTGAAATGTCATATCATGATCTGGTACGTTCACACCTAAAAAAATAAAATAAAATGTTAGGAGATAATGAACAAATGTTAATTATTGTATTCCATACAGTGAATGATGATATTTAAAAGGAATATAAATTGTGCACATACCAAGCACCAGGGCAGCTGTAGGTATTTCATTTTCTCTCATAAGGGATGCCCAGTCATCAGCTCTTGACTGGAAGTTTAAACTACATTTTTTGATGAATTCTAAAAGACTATCCAATATTTTCTTATTCAGGTCATCCTGCAATAACTGTTTAAGAGAGAACAAGTCATTTATGATGGAAAGAAAAGATCAAGTATAAAAAGAAAAGCAGAAGTGTTTCCTCACTTTAATTTCAGCAAGATTGTACTTTATATAAAATGCCACAAACCTCTGTGTCTGTTTTAATCTTCTCCCAAAGTCTTTGACAAGTAATAAAACGTTCTTTGCCATATGCAGAATCAGCATTTACGTCAACAAAGTAGTCTTCTGATAACAGTCATTAAAATGACAAAAACATTAAACATTCAGTAAAAATTGGCAAAACATTAAAAATGCTGTCAAGTAACAGCTTTGAGGCACAAATGGCCCCAGATAGTTAATATACAAAAATAATGCTTACTCTACTAACCCGTGTCTGCAATACGCTTTCTCTTCTTAGAACCTGGCTTGAAGACAAAGCATCCCTAACAATGTAGGAAATAAAAGCTCACGATTAAATGTCTGTGTCATTAAAAAAAGTAATAACTAAGACCATGCCTTATTGACACTGAATGAAAATTAAAATCCATTTACTGACCACCATCTAGTGCCTAACTAAAATACATTTATTGAAATAATAGAAAGCATTGACTAGAAACAGAGCCACAAAACACATTAGGTATAAATGAATTTGAGTAAATGGTTCTCAGTCATTCTGTAGACTAAACTTGTTCTTGGTAATATTTAATGTATTATTAAACACCAATAGTTTCACCAGATTGGTTTGTTGAAAAAAAATGTCTTTCATTTCAAACAATCACCTTTTTACTTTATTTTTGTACGTCGATTTATTTAATTTATTTTTGTTTCATTGTTTTTTGTTAGTTTGAAACAAAAAACAAACAAATAAATAACTAATAAAATAAACAAACAAACAAATAAATAAATAAATACATGTACAAAAATAAAACAAAATGGTAATTTTAAGTTGAATTCGATCGTTCCACCTTAAATACTGTTAAGACGGACAATTGTACATAACACACATTTTTCCCCATTTATCATCACCAAGATGTACGAAAGCATCTAAAACACATTGACGAGTACAGAAAGTTAACAATAAAGCTTCATAGTGTTTTAATAAAAAACAACACTTTTTCTCTTTACAGGCGCTTAACGTCATATGTAGTCATTTAAGGTGGAAAGACAAATTAAAAGCTCTTTATTTGTGACTTCGATATTTTGACGCCTACTATTTTATCTGCAACTGTAACACGACTGCTGTTGACTAAACCACTAATCGTGTGTTATTTCAAACTATCGAGGCGCACAGAAATAAATAATAAAAATTACCTTTGACACTGACGAAGTTGCCATGGTTTATCAGCCTCCCGAGCCGGAAGAACACAACAACACTTCCGGTTGTTGTGTGTTTTTCCCGCGCTTCTGACGTGGTAACAAAAGAGGACCCCTGTGGATGATGAATGGCCAAACATGCACTTAGCTTTTTGCTAGTTTTTTATACTAATATATCTAGTTAATTGGCGAGTTAACTAAGCTGTATATGAGTCAGGTTTTCACTCTGCATGACTTTGCTTGTAATAGAAAAGTCAGCCATGACAGTCAGTTCCTGCTGTTTACAGTGGGGTTTTTTTTTTTACAGCAAATTTCTCCTTTATTCACCTTTTTATACCAAATTTATTTCAACATCGTTTCTTTTCAAGTCCCAATTGACCCTGACCAACATGATATATTCATAAATAAACATTCTCCTAAAATAACAGTCACCATAAGTCAAGTCACCATAATACACACTGTTATTACTGTTTCACTGCAATAATAAACAATAACAAAGCATTTTAAACATGTGCACTAACAGAAATTTTGAAAAATGTGCAATATTGGCTATGTGCAATATATCCAGTGTAACTACTACTCTTTTTATACATTTTTGTGTTTGTATATACTGTATATTATGTCTTTATTCTTTATATATATTTTTGTTGCTGCAACAAAGAAATTTCCCCATTGTTGGACGAATAAGAAATATCTTATCTTAACATGCCTCTGCATGTTAAGATTGATTTGCACATCACATGAATGACTTTCAAACTTGGGTTGCTTTTGTGAAAACTCAAGATGATGTTCTCTGTGAAGCTGATGCAGATTAGAGCAAGAACACATCACAGCGCCAGGCCACATTAGGTCCTGAGTTATCTGGCCAGGCCACATTAGGTCCTGAGTTAACTATCTGTATAGAATTTCACTTCTCTCTCTATCCACATGGGTTTCCTCCAACCTCCCTAATACATGACTTTGTATTTTGTAAATTAGATTTGCCTAAAATAAATTATGTATGTAATGTGCCATGTGATGGTGTAATGGCCACCATATTTTCATTAACATATAGAAGAAAGGAGTGTATGGGCTTATACTGCATTTGCTTAATAATTATCCTGGGTTTCTTTGTTCAAAAACAATGTGGGGAAATAAAACTTGGGTACATGCAACTACAGCCAAAAAAAGAAACCTCACTCCCACATTTTCCACCGCTTATACGAACTACCTCGGGTCACGGGGAGCCTGTGCCTATCTCAGGCGTCATCGGGCATCAAGGCAGGATACACCCTGGACGGAGTGCCAACCCATCACAGGGCACACACACACACACACACACACACACACATTCACTCACGCAATCACACACTATGAACAATTTTTCCAGAGATGCCAATCGACCTACCATGCATGTCTTTGGTCCGGGGGAGGAAACCGGAGTACCCGGAGGAAACCCCCGAGGCACGGGGAGAACATGCAAACTCCGCACACACAAGGCGGAAGCAGGAATCGAACCCCGACCCTGGAGGTGTGAGGCAAACGTGCTACCCATTGTAGTAAAAGTGTACCAATAGGTAAATGCATTAAAATTTATCCCCGGTCATGTAGCCGTAATTAACAAACAAACAAATACATAAATAAATAAACTCACTCTTGTTTACAGAAAGCATTCAGGTTACTTTTATTGAATATTGTGTGGAAGACATATACATTACTATACACTACAGTGAAGTAAAAAATAAATATATACTTAAAAAAGAAACAGATCCCATAGGGATATATCAAAACATTTTTTCAGCATGTGTGTAAAATATTACATTTAGCAAATGCTAAGCTTTAAAAGAGAACTTACTTCATAAATACAAATATGTTTCTACATAACATTTAAACCCTAATGTACATAATGGTATCTCAAAATGTAAAATCAATATTTTGTATAAGAATCTGTCTTTTACAGTCTTCCCAAATCAAATGAAACACTTGAAAATCCTCGGACTTGTTAGCTGATGTACCTGTCTGCAGCATGTAACGTTATCTAATCCTGAGTGCAAAGCTCTGAAAAGTGACAGAGACGTCAGTCTCAAAGCCAGTCATCAACTGCACAACCACTTTTTCAGGATGACCATGGGCCGCATGTCCTGTAGTTGTTTCAGCAAAAGATCAGCACCATTGGAAAAACTTCCATCCATAACAATCTTAACATTGTTGACAGACTCTAGCTTGAGAGGATTTCTGAAATGAACCGTATTTTGGTCCTCATCTTTCTTCAGGAACATAGAATTTTTATAGATACTATTAACATTTAAGTTTTTTTGTTTTCGTTTTATTGGCTTGTCAGTCCAATCACTTTCAGATGATTTCCGCTTGAAAGTATTTGTAGGTGGAGGCTCTTCAAATAATTTAAGTATTGATGCCTTGAACCCTAACGGACTAAATAGCTTTTGTGCAACTCCACTCTCTGTCTGCTCCTGGTAATGGGCAGCAGAATTGGATGTTGATTCAGAAACATTCGGAACAAGGTTGCTATCTGTAGTGCCATGTCTAAGACTTTGTTTCCGTTCTGGATTGATTTTTAGTGTCTGTTCTGACTTTCGTGGCCGCCCCCTTTTGCGCTTTACTGGTATTAGATTGGATGTACAGTTTGCAAAGGCCAGTTGCTCAGTTTTAGGAGGAGCTCCAATTTCACACTCTAGGCCCTGACAGTTAACCGTGGAGTTAGCAGGATCAGCCTTTTGCGGAAGATCAGCGTTTTGCAGAGGATCAGCCTTTTGCGTGGGTTCAGCATTTTGCAGAGGATCAGTCTTTTGCGTGGGTTCAGCATTTTGCTGAAGATCAGTCTTTTGTGTGGGTTCAGCATTTTGCTGAAGATCTGCCTTTAGTAAGGAATCAGTTTTTTGGATGGAATCAACTGCTTCCACGTGATCCACCTGGTGCTGAGGATCAGCTTTTTCAGCAGGATCAGTATTTTCACCTGAATCAGCCTTTCCATGTTCAGTGGTGTCTGATGAAATGTCATCCGATTTACCCCCTTCTTTATTCCTTAATCGTGAGTTCTTCTTACAGAATATGAAATGGCTCCTCTGATTCTCAATGTAGCGCTCTGTGAGACCATGAGTGGTGTAATGCTTAACTACGTTCCGTTCTGTACTGGAGACTGAGTCACAGCCCTTAATCATACATGGGTACTGAAGAGGAAATTGCCTCGTGCACATGGCAGATGCCTCGTCCATGGATTTCAAAGAGGGTTTTCCGAAGCTTGTCCAGTGGTTACGAGCCTTTTCCTCCTTTTTCTTTGAATTTTTCTTTTTCAGTTTGATCTTGTTACTAGAAATATTCTCCTTTCCATCATTAGGCTTTGTGGAAAGTGTTTTTGCTGATTCCGTTTCTGTTTCGCACTTTTTTTGTTTCTGTTTAATGGCTTCAAAAGTTGTCTGATGTTTTTTTATAAAATGTCGGAGAAGATTAGACTTTGTGGTATAGACCCTGTCACAACCCTCATATTCACACTTGAATGTGAGGTCAACACTTTCAAAGTCTCCATCTGCAGAAACTCTTATTGCCTTGTGGTCATTCTTAATGTGATCAATGTATTTTAGGTGACATGTGAAATAGGCCGAGCATTTTGACTGATCACACTGAAATTTCCCTACTTCAATGCCTGATAGCAAAGCACTAGCTTTTTCGATTGTGCATCTGTGGAGCAAAAGATAATGTTTGAGTAAGCTTGTAACTTTAGAGACAACCTTTGAACATTCTTTCACTTGGCATTTGAATTCATGGACACGTGGAGGCCCATCGCCATGATCACCACTGAGTTTTTCATTTGCTTCGTCTAAAATCTCTGACTGATGCATCGCCTTGTAATGCAAGATAAGATTTTGTTGTATAGAAAAAGCTGCTACACATCCTTCATGCACACATCGGTATGGCCTGTACAAACTAACTTCATCATTTGCATCAACAGAATCAACTTTGGCCACAAGATTCTTGTGTGGTTTCTCTTTTTTTATTGGTTCAGGCCTCTCCTTAGGCTTTGCCTTTTTTGAATTGTCCATGTGTTCATTTATACTTTCTCCAGCATGTGTGGACAAGGAATTGGCAGCTTGCTCCAAAACACATTGTTTGTCAAGAGGAACAGAGTTTTCAGCTGCCAGTTCTTGATTAACACTTATTGTTGAACTCTGCACACTCAGGTGATCTACAGTATGACATGACCCTTGCAATGGTTTCAAATCCTTTTCTGATATTAAAATAGGACAGGGATTTTTCTGTAACATATCAGCAGCTGGATTAATAACACTGCTTATTAGGGCAACCTGATTAGGACTTTGCATTTTTCCTGCAAAGTCTGCTGGTTCACTCTTTATATTAGTATTTGTCATGCCTAAAGCTACACTTGAAGTAGACTGCACAAAAACATTTTTTGATTGAGACATAGCAAAGTTCTTTGTTCCATCTTTTGAGGCAGAGTTAGATGGTTTTGTCTTTCTGCTTTGTCTGCCAATTTTTAATTTAGATATTTCCTCCCTTGACAAATGATGCACATTTTTATAGTGGATTTTAAGGCCTGTGGTTCTAGTAAATGTCTTTGTGCACATGTGACATACGTATGGTGATAATCTGTCTGGGTTCCTCTTCAGTTCGTTTACTTTGTCCTCAGTAAATTCATGTACGCGGACTAAATGTTTAAATAAAGCTTCCTTTGTCATTGCCCCATAGACACAGCCATGTTCTGTACATCTAAATGGTTTAAGAATATTCTTCAGATCATGAGTTTCCATCTGACTTTTCACGTTATTACAGCTCTTAGTTGTTGTTTCGGTGACAGTCACAAGATTTTGCAAGGCAGGTGTAACTTTTAAGGTGTCTTGGGTGAGTCCATCTACTAAACCTAAGCGTTGTAAAGCCTGTTCAATTTCTAAAATGTTGCCATCCTCACCAGGTGATATAGAAGACATTTCAGCTTTCAAGTTACTTTCAGTAACAGTTTCTGGCAAATCAAGAACTTTCGAAGATGGCACACTAGATGAACTTCCACTCTGATTAGGAGGGGCTATGAGCGGACTTTCAGATGTGTCTCCAGATGACAGATGGCCGTTCTGAAGACTGTAATTTGGGCTGTGGATTTCTGTAAAGCTGCTACTGTTAAGGACATCTGATTCTGACTGCTGAAGTGATTGAGGATCTTGCCCATGCATGTCGTTTCTGTTAAGAGGTATTGGGATGGTTGAAATATCTGGATCGTTCAGAAAATCAAGAAATGATGTAGGCAAATCAGCAGTTAGATCGACTTCATCTAATGGTTTGCACTGAGAGCGCTTAGATAAGTGTCCTCCAAGAGACTTGGTGCTGCTAAACTCCCTGTAGCACCTGCAGCAAATAACCTTTCCGTCTTTTATTATCGCAGGCCACTTAGTCCTCTTCGACGATCTAATTTTCTTCATTTTCATGATTTCACCAGGACTTGTAACACTATTATCACCACAAGAAATGTCTTCACTGGTCACTGGTGACATTTCTTGTGTAAGTAAATCATTATTCTGTTCGTTTTCCATTGCTGTAGAACTGGCATTTGAAACAGAAAAACATTCAGGTTCTTCTTTGCAAACAGGCAATGCAAAATGGGTTTGACTTTTAACTTCTGGTGAGAACAGTGGATTAGCAGCACTAACTGCGTATTCTTTTTCTGGCTTTAACGGGGTCTGTACTGCAGCGGAACTTGTCTCTGCAGCATAAGATGAAAAATATGGATTGAAATTCTGTTCTGACACAGTATTCAAATCACTTACAACGGCTGGAACGCCACTGTTTTGGTTTTGTCTGATCTGCATGTATCCCAGTTCTTCACTTGATGGCATTTGTGATATCTCACATGTCTGATCACCATTAAGAGCATGTAACACCCTTAAAGAGCTCGAAACATATTTAGAAGCTTCATTCATTACACTTGAGTGCGAATGCACGTTTCCTGTTGATAGTGTGTTACTGTCATGAGATAAGGAAGGAGCATAATCCATGTCTCTTTCTGAAAGTAGATCAGTGTGTGATAAGTATAATGGATAAGTCTGCTGTAAGCCATCAGGCATGCCCATTGGAGGGAACTGATTCTGGAGAGAGTAATCAGAACTGTATCCGTCAAATGAAGTTGAAGTCCACGACTGTGCCATCTGTGACTGCATTAATGCAGTCTCGGTTAGGGGGGTTTCATTCTGAGCACCTTCATATTGAGGGCAAAATTTGGCACCAAAGGTTTGTGAATCTATAGGACCAGAGAGATGTGGAACAGGATCTACATCTGTATCGTCTGGCTGAAGCTTAACCTGCTGGATTTTTGGATACTTGTGGGGAATTGTTTTTGCTGAAGATTTTATCCTTTTTTTGGAAGTCTGACTATTTGGAAGTTTATGGTCAGATTTTTTTGCAGCAATTTCTGCAATCCTCTTGTACTTCCTCGACAGTTTCCATTCCTCAAAAGCTTCAATGTGCACGTTTTTAACATGTCTTGACAAACTTTTTGAAGTGCTATATTTTCGTGTGCAAGTCTCAAATGGACAGATGTGAGTGAGATTTTCTACTCCATTTTCCATATTTTTTTGTGACAATGGCTGTACATATGCATTTGTTGAAGTTCCATTTTGTAAATCAGGTGTCTTTTGAGCAGTTGTGATCTGTGTACAAGTAATGCAAAATAGCTTCTTATCACTCAAAAGAGTCATAGTGTCAGTGCTGTTAAGAGTGTCAGAGGAAACAGAATCATCATAATTGATTGGAATAGGCATCAGTTTCACATAACATGTCCGAAGATGAACATGGTTTGCAGACTCGTTGCCAGACTGCGTCACACAAGCTGTGTTTGGTGTAGTAGTTGCCTCATTAGTCTGTGCAACAGAAGGGTCCCTAGCTAGTGATTGGTCATGTGTGACTGATGATTCACTTGTGTAAGATAAAGAGTGATCAGGCTCCTCTACAGTGCCATGGGTAGAGTTTAACATGTTGTCAACAGACTGCTTTGTGTTCTGTAGACTAGAATCTTGTGGAACAACAGCGGCTTGGTTTGAATTCTGTTCCGTGTTCAAAGATTTCTGGGGTTCTGTCTCACTTTGGAGCATTACACCCTCAACGTGCTCTTTCTGATGTAAATTCAGTTGAGACAGAGTGTAAAATATCTTGCCACAATTATCACTTTTGCAAATGAATGTGATGTAGTGCTGTGCTTCATGATCATAGAGTAAATAAGCTTCACTGAATACTCTCCCACAGTTTGGAAACATACACTGTGCCTGGAATTCTGAATGCACCTTTCTGTGCATGAGAAGTTCAGCATGTGAGTTAAAGCTGCATTTGCATCCCAGCTGAATGCAGAAATACGGTTTCTCACCACAATGCATTTGTAAGTGATCATTTAAATGAGTCATATTAACAAACTGTCGACGGCAATACTGGCAAATTGCTTTCTGGCTTTGTACTTCAAGAAAATGTGTAGCCTCCTCTTCATTTTTGTGTGCCTTAACATGTGCAACCAAATTTCTGAAGTACTTGAATACTTTCTGACAGCTTGTAACAGGACAAGAGCAATCTTCAGTGTTTTCAACATCACGTACAGGGTTCCCTCGTTTGGGAGAGCATATTTTAGGTTTAACATTTCCAGAGGTGCTAGAATTAGTGTTTGAAGGTCCTACAACGGTAGTGCACACGGTCTGGTCAACCTTTGCAGCCAATTTGCTGTAGTCTTTTTCATTATTAGTAATCAGGGGTTCGGCAGAACTCAGTTTTTTGTCCTTTGCATTCATAGCAGCAAGCCGTTCTTTGCATGACTGTTTCACATGTGATGCTACATGAGGCTCAAGAATTGCTCTTGTCTCAAATGTCTTAGTACATATTGGACAACGGAAAATACCATCTTGGACATGCTTCAGTGCATGCTTTACTATCCTGTGCCCAAGGAACTCCTTATCGCACAATACACAATACTGCATATAAGCTTGCCAGTTGCGAAATCTTGCTGAGACAAATCCCTTTTCCCTCAGCTTTTTCATTTCCCTCTTTTTCTTTCTCTCAGCTTCAATGCCACTAGCATCACTTGTTGAACTAAGGGTGAATTCCAGATGTTTGAAATCATTCTCGTCAGCATCCAGCAGCCCTTCATTTTCCTCACTGTCATTCAATTTGTCAATGGAGGACACAATAGATGCTTCCTCCCCCATCAAAGCAAGGCAATGACGCTTCAGAGTTTTCCAGTCCCAGAATTCAGGGTCAAAAGGCCACTGTGTCTTCAAGGCCAATAACAAATCACAGCGTAGTGAATTCGGAATCGGGAGACTTTCCTCCTCAAGCTTCTGGTCAGGTTCGTTGAAGAGTGTTTCCACCGCATAGTACGAATCCACAGTAGGCTTAACAAGAAACTCGGTTAACTGGCATGCCCGCTTCACCTCCAAGTCTAAGGGCAACAAGCAGGAGATAGTTTTGCAGATGGTTGTGTTGCAGTCTTCATTGTCACTCAATCCTATTTTCAGAGCTTGAATGCACATTTCAATGCACACTGGAAGTCCTTCATTCTGAACCTTAAAAAGAGACACATGTATAACCTTACTTTGATTTATGATATTACAACCAAGTGAATATTCCTGATTTAGTGTTTTAATTCAAATGAAACCTTACCTCTGCTTGGATAACTTTGATGAGAAGGAGAATATGGTAAACACTGCCAGAGAGTTGCGCTAACAATCTGCATTGATCCAGAAAGGCCTGTGCTGATTCAAGACGTATTAGAAGCTTACTCCAAAACAGTGTCAGTTCCCTGAAAATTAAATTAAAAGGATTGAACTCAACTTGTTTTCCTGAAATACAGGCTAAAAGGAAATGGTAAAAGGAACACAAAAAAGAATGCATTTCTATCACTATTTATCACTAAGTATTCTCCAATCAGGTACTATAAAAGAGACACATGTAAATAATCCACAGCCAATGCAATTTTTATGAAGGAATAAATGTACCCTTCAAGATCTTAGTAACAGACATAAGTCTGACCTCAAATATTATAGGCAAAACATTAAATATATATAATTGAATGATGAATAGGGTGTTGGAATAGTAAGACCCATAAATATACTTCACACTCAGAATGGTTGTGTAAAGCTTGCCACCCACAGGCACAAAACTTTTATTAAAACTTAAAAAAGGTCATACCAGGCACAATACACATCCCCTTGGAGAAGTTGGCGCTTGAAAAAAGCAGTGCAAAGGCTCAGGGCACCTTTTTCATTTTCCTCAGATTCTAAGTTACAAATCATATCCAAAGCATCTTTGCAGTCAATCTCCTTTATCTGTAACAGACATTTGGAAAACATTACTAGGCTTACAAACAACTGCACATTGAAAATGCTGAATTGTGAAGATATTAATGTGTGACACTAAAAAAACTTTTAGTGCTTCATTTACATTTGAACCGATTCGTATGTTACAAAATGTGCATATCTACTGTCTTGTCACATTGTTATATAAAGATATTAATTCAATGTAAGGAAAAAATGGCCCAATGGTCTATGTATATGTGAGAATGTCTTAGTTTTCAGAGCAATCTGAAATAAGGCAAACAATTACTACCTTTGTTCCCCAAAGAAAAAAAAAACCAAAACGTAGGCAATAGTTAATTAATAAACACTCGCCTCTTGCATGAGTTCTTGTTGGGACATTGTCTCACACAGACATACAAGGTAAATCTGCTTGAAATTCTTCTTTCCACCAAATTCAGGAAACTCTGCACATGTTTTCGCAAGTACTGCTGCTTTTTCCACACACTTCTGTTTGATAAGATGCTTTATACGCATATCAAGCAGTGTAGGTCCTTCCTGAGCTAGGAGCTCATGAACTGTGAAGGAACAAATTGCAAAGTACAAACATAAGGGGAACAAGTAAAATAACTAACTGCTGAAAGAACCATTCATTCTTCTTACTGATACACAAAGTCAATACAAAATACAGTACGTAACTAACACACACCAAAGTGTTTTACCTTTTTCAACATCAGGTATGTTGTTTGAGAGAATGTGACACAGAGTGGAGTTGGTCCAAACCCCACTTTCATTAGCTAGAGCCATCAGTGTACTAAGCTGCAAATTCCCATTGCCCTGAAGAATACTGTGTGCCACCTGGGTGAATGATGATGATGAGAACATTTGCATCTGTTAGTAAATTCTCGCCATCAAACAAAGACTCTGTAACTAATAAAAATTTTACTTCAGCTAAAGCACAGCTGTATTTATGCAATTATCTACAGTTACTTTTGAACATTTTTATCAACATTAATAAATTCTTTAAAATTCAAATCATTCAAAGCTTTAGCCTAAAATCTAACATCCTTTTCTTCAGAGCAGTGACACGGATTGCCTCAGATAGACCACTGCTCCTAAAAGTACATTTCAAGTGACCTAAATAAATAAAGTCGAACCTTGACAGAAGACTGAAATTCTTCCCATAGGGCATCTGGTACTTTCACCGAAAGTGAGAGTAGAAAATCCAGACAACTCCTAAAATACATAAATATTTTCAATTAAACTAACTGACTGTATTTTAATAAAGTCATAATACACCTATCATATTTAGGTTACTTCTACTCACAAAGCTAACTTCTCAAGGACAACTGTGACATGTTCACATTCAGGAAAAAGACAGGGGGTGGCCTCAGCAAAGCAAAGTATAGCCACTGTATACATCTCCAGCAAAGGCAGTGGATCTTCCTCTGACTTCCATTGGCCCCCATGTTCCACAAGAATCTGTTAACAAAGGGGAATAAATGTACTGTACTGTTGCAAAAACAGACAAAATGAAATTAACTGTAAAGGCATATGTGCCATATGATTTGTAATTGATATAACAACACATAAACGTAACAGATTTTGCAATGAGAATATGTGCGGGTCAAAGATTCTTTGCACACATACCCAGTCATTTGATAGCATAAAATGTGTCTTACATAAAGCATGCTGAAATTAAATTATTTTCCTGTAAACTAGAACTACTGTCTTTAAATCTGATACAGCACCCCTGGAACAGGGAGGGTTACGGGCCTTGCTCAGATGTTCAACAGTGGCAGCTTAACAGTGCTGGTGCTTGAACACCGACCTTCTGGTCAACAACCCAAAGCCTTAACCAACCCAGAGCCACCACTACCCATTTACAAAAAAATTTGATAGCACTGTAAAGCTCCCTTTTCAGGGTAAAATTGTATGATTGCATTGCACTAGTGAAGCCTCAGTGTTACCCCAACTAAATGGTTTTGACATTCAATTATTACAGTGTTATACATCTTTTAATTCCATCCTATTTGAAAGTGTGATGCAGAATGCAGAAATGTATGTTGAAGCTTCATTTTTTTTTATATTTTATTTTTACTTGTTCATAGAATTTTGTGAAAAGACCTATTAAATAAATGCCATCTTTCAAAAGAGTTAGCTATGATGCAAGAGAAATCTTTTATTTTTTTTTATGTTTGTCTCATCTTTCAAATCCTACTGTTACTTACCATGTTACCTTCTGTCCTAGTTTGTCGACAGCCTCCTAATCACTCACAGATGATAGTATTCACAAACAAAGTTTCATGGGAAGTAAAAAGGAAATGAATTGAGAATTTTGTTCCGAGCAAAACTGAAGCTCAAATTTATTAAAAAAAAAAAGAAGGGTAAAAAAATGGGGTTTTCGCAACGAAGTAGGATCACCTACATTTTACATGTTTATTAGCTAGATAGTCAACAATAAGTTAAAAGTTTGTTCTAAAATTAAAAAAAATCCTGAAATTAATTTAAAAAAATAACTACTTGAAAATACTAGAATAAAAAAAATAATATAAAATATAATGAAAATTTAAATGCAAATAATTAATTAAAGATAGCTACTTAATGTTGGAAAATAAATAAATGAATGGGGGGAAAAGCAGCATTCCACAGATAATTGTGCATAATTGACTATGATGATCAGAGAGGTTTAGGTCAACACACATGGGACTACTGAGCCTGCACTGTTTATTCAATCGTTTATTTATTCGTTCATTAATTTATTTATTTATTTTCCCTTTTTAACAGGGCTGGGGTGGGGCTCTTTGGTTATACGGGCTTGTCAAATTATTGTATTTTCCATAGTGCCCCTGTCTGTATGTGTATAAATAAATTCCTGTAATATCCTTTAAACCCACTCAAAGATTTGCGTGTATGTTTTTATTTGCTGGCGTGTAACAGTTCTTTTCCTCCATGTTGCCCAGCCCCAAATCTCTGACCAGCTTCGACCCAATTCCAATAAAATTTGTCTTCACTGCAAGTCAGCATTGATCAGCTAGTTAGCTTCTGCCATCTTAATTTTAACAATGTGCTCGTTGCATCTCGGTATTTTTTATTTATTTGTGCACAAACACGTATTAAAATATATATCAAATCGAACGGAATGCATGAAGAAGAAGAAGAAAAAAAACACGCAACTACAACGTTTGCGGTTAATTTCATGCACGGTCTCTGTGGCAGCTGTACAAACTGCAGAAGTAGCATATTTATGGACGGATTTCATCATTCGGTTGTAAAATTCTGGCCGGTGTTATCACAAATAACATCGGAACGTTCAAAACTGCCATCGGGGTACAAATGCTAGTGTGGATGACCGTGTTTTAGGTCGAGACCCTCTCTTATTATCGATGCAATTAAGCGTTTAGGTGCCACAAAAAGCTATCCAGCTAGCCACTTAGCCGAGCAGCTATCAAGGGGGGGGGGGGGATTTGGCAGACTACAACATACCTGCTACTTTTACAAAATAAATACAGCTACGTGAATCTTTACACAACTAACAAACCAACCGCTTTAAAGGAACGTGTTCTTTCCTATACTGCACTAATGAAGCACACTGCAGTGTATTTAAAACACTAGGTATTTTCCCCACAGCCGGTCAACGGACCGACAGTCTGCAGGACAGCGCTAACGGAATTAGCCAGCCAAGCTAATCCGTTCTCTGCGATGATGGAGACGTGCAACTCCACCACCAATCTGCTTCAAACCGAGTTGGCAAAATCACAGGAAAACCCAAACCTGGCAAAATCCGTGGCAGAAGCTAGCGGAGGCGTCTAACGCCGAGTCTGCGCTGTCTCGTAACACCGTGGTTAATTCCTGGAACCGTTTTCTCAGGGCCACGGTTTCTTCTCTTCTGTTGTATTCTTTCTCAGCCTCCTCCTCCGCCATCTTCACAACAATCACGGCTGCGCGCGCCCGCTAGGCCCTGCTCTCGCGGTCCGTGCCGCGCGCGCGCACTGCGTGCTCGACGCCTCTGGGTTGTTTTTTTTTTAACGCGAGTGCGTGTACTGCTTTTAGGTCTGATAGATCTAGTGAATGAACTTTTGTTTTGGAATACATTATATATTCTATTCAGTTGGAATGTATGTTAATTCCATACGAGTTTAAACCGCCACGAAAATGAAGTCAGACGTATCATATACAGTATAGAGAATTCATCACATATTTCTTCACATTCCTCACCTGGTTCTGTTAGGATGCTGTGGTCAGGGTGCAAGGTCAGTCATGATAGAACAGCCCTAGAACAAATTAGGAGCCTTGTTCAACAGCCCATCTGGGTAAGCCTGGCTGTACCAGGATTTAATCTCCCAACATTCTGAATCTATAGCTTAAAGCTTAATCCATAGAAACACAACTACATCCATTTCAGTGTCCTGAATGTCTTACAATTTAGTTTGCTATGTTCCTTCTTTCATATGTGTGAAGTGAAAAGATATTCATCCATCCATTTTCTGTTTGTCCGTTTATCTTAAACAGCATCATAGGGAGCCTATCCCAGGAGAGTCAGAGCATAAGGCAATGGACACCCTGGATTGGGGTGTCAACTAAGCGCATGGCACAATCACACACTTATATTTGGTGATGTCAATCAGCCTCAATCGCATGTCTTTGGAAAAGGGAGAACAAGCAAAACCCCTGCACACAAGGTAGAGACAGAAATAAAACCCTCAACCCTGGAGCTTCAAGGCAAATATGCAAACGACACGCTAAGCTACCTGAGTTTATCTGTATGACTGGTCATTTTATTTGTAGCATATTTTTTCTGGTTAGTTAGATAAATAATAAAGAACAAGATAGCTAGATAGTTATGTATCTATCAATAGATAGATAGATAGATAGATAGATAGATAGATAGATAGATAGATAGATAGATAGATAGATAGATAGATAGATAGATAGATAGATTGATTGATTGATTGATTGATTAATTGATTGATACGTACGTACAAAAATACATGCATTCTTACATAGTTGCAGTATATGCTTTTATTTTATTGGTATATTTAACAAATTAAACAGTAATTTGGTTTAGATAATAAGAAAATAATAAGCAATTGATGAGCAATTACAGATTAATAACAAACATTAAGTCTAAGTATTTAGCATACACATGAGCAATGGTGTAGGTGTTGTATAAGTTGCATTCAAGGGATTTCTTGAACATACAAGTCAAACATGTTTAAAGTCATGATATTCAAAATTTATGGTAGTAGCAAGTGCTGCAATGGCAGTCTGTGTGATTCACTAGCTTTACGTCATTAACAATAACCTGTGGGAAAAGAAAAAGAAGAATTTCAGAGAAACCTGTAACATTTTAAAACAAGTGTTTATATCACTTTTTAAAATGATAAATGTTTATATCACTGATTTTAATTATCTTACCCGTTTAACTTCTTTGGCAACACAGCATGTGGCTTCAGATGTGATATTCTTTGGGACCAGCATAGTTTTCTTGGACCTCAAAGGAGTCGGGTACGCTCTGGAAAAGCAACATCCCATGCACTGATACACAGGAGCGCCAGGTTTTGAGAATATATTGTTCTCCTTGAGTTTGCACTCTTCACAGCCAACTTTTTGGGAAAATGAACGGAAACAATAGGATCAATGTAAAACAATAGGATCAATGTAAAAAAAAATGTCATATGGATTATGCATATACATTATATTAGTTCATCATTATTATTGTACCACCATTTGTTCTGCTATTATTTTTTATTTAGAATTGAGGAAAATAAAGGAATAATCTTACAGTCATTGTTTGGATAAAGCTGTCCAATTTCAATTAGAACAGACAGTAGAAAGATTGTTGCTCCAGTGTATTTGAGAACAAGAATCATCCTAGCAATGGACAGTCTGCAAATCAAAATATATACATTACAAATTACTTTTGCCATTTATCATTATAAAATTCTAATAAATGGTAATAATTTTAAATACTACCTTTGTTCTTCTTCACAGTAAAAAGTCACCAATGCATCTATCATAAACCCACCTCACCCATTTTTATAGTCTCTCCTAACCACACCTACTAAAAGTTCTCCCCTGAGTTAATTCTTGGCATGACTCACTGGCCTTTAGCTGACCTTATAGTCCATTAAATGAATGAAAGGAAAAACTGATAATGTTTGATAATACAGGTGTGGATTGCACCAAACAGTATTTAATACCACATAATCTTGTAAAATGCAGCAGTGTATCCAAGCAACTACTGTTCTTGTTCTGTGCCACACTGTTATACCGAGTGCTCCTGTCTTCTGCAACATTATATGTGGTAATACTTTAACCACACAGGCTAATAAATAATGTGGTATGATGAGCTCATTATACATTTTTACTAAACCTCATTACAGATAACGTATTTCGAAAACTAGAAATGTTTGATCTGAGACTTTACGTCATTTTTCTGCTGCTGAATAAGAACCATTTTTTAAGTGGTTTTCAGTAAGAAATATTACAGAAGATACAGAATTCACAGTATTTCAAATCAAATATGAATATTTGCTTGTGCTACTATCTTCTGATCTTTCCGTTTACTAATCCATTTATCCTTGGTTGTGTTGGAAACCAGAGTGTGACATCAGACAGATGTAATCTAATACACAGTGTGGCAGATGGAACGCTGTATCTAGGGGTAAAAGATAAATGTAAATACAAAAATTATACTTTTGTTGTTCACTAAGACAAATTAAAATTTTGTCAATTTACTCTTTCTATTAGAAAACATTAAAACCCTGGTCCTGGTCCTTTTTTAGGTTCAAACAAATACAAGTTGATTTTTTTATTAATACACCATCCATATACACTTAATGAACACTTTAATAGCACAACATGTACAGATGCTTATTCATGAAAATATCTAATCACTCTTGTGATAGAGCAATGCACAAAGTCATATATGTACAGGTCAAGAGCTTTATATAATGTTCATATCAAAAATGCAAAGAACCTTTAAACTCAGTGACTTGACTGAAGTGACTCGGTGACTTAGTTAAAAACTTATGTCAGATTGGCATCTCTAGTTTCATTTCACATATACCCACTGTAGTCTGATTCCCTAATTACCTGAATTGGGAGACATACATGTTTATTATGGAACAGGGGGCTCAGAAGCCATTATTACTGCCACATATACATTAAAACAGAATTATTTTCTTCACATATCCCAACTGAGGAGGTTGGGGTCTGATGCAGCACATACAGCACCCCTGGAGCAGGGAGGGATGAGGGCCTTGCTCAAGGGCCCAACAGTGGCAGCTTGGCAGTGCTGGGGCTTGCTTTAACCACTTGAGCCACCACTGCATTTTACTGCATGCAATTTTGACCATCTTTGTAGGTAAACATTACATCTGGAATGGATCTTGGTATGGAAGCCAGAATAAGATTAAGACTTTTTTGCTGAAAAAGATGTTCCTGTCAGAATTGTGACCATCTGACTGAGGTACAATAGTGATTAACAATGTTGTCCACATGATGTCTGTATTGAGTAAATAATAATGTTTAAGGTCTGTTCCAATACACCAGTATCCTACTAAATATACAATTCAATTCAATTCAAGTTTATTTGTATAACGCTTTTTAAAATTGACATTGTCTCAAAGCAGCTTTAGAGAACATAAACATAGAACAAAGGTTAATGTAAAGAATAATATAAAGATTAATAGAATACAAAATTAATATTAGATATATTTGGTTCACAGTGTGTAGGTATTTATCCCTAATGAGCAAGTCTGAGGTGACTCAGGCAGCAGTAGCGAGGAAAAACTCCCTTAGATGGTAAAGGAAGAAACCTTAAGAGGAACCAGACTCGAAGGGGAACCTCATCCTCATATGGGTGACACTGGAGGTGTGATTATAAATATACAGTCTGACAATTGTTGTATTGATGCAAAAGATCACATGGAGTTCACATCTCCTCTATAGTTCACATCTCCTCCTCCTCAACTGGAGCTGGTAGATCTCTAGATGCCTCAGGATTCTCAGAGTCGGCCTCATCTCAGTGGAGGTCCAAAATCTTCATTGCACGGAAGACGATCGGAGCTGGTACAATTTCTGGATGCCTCGGGATGGGTAAAAACAGAGAAGCAACCAAGTACTGGACAAATTAGCTTTTATTTCTCTACAATCAATTATTACTAATACTAAATAATTGTTAAATAACCAAACAGTTAAACAGGCTTGTTTAGAGTAAAGAAAATATCATGGTAAGGATGTCTGTTCAGAGCTGATGAACCTGGCATGAGTGAGGTGTAAGCAGAAAACTACACATAGCAATAGCATGAGCAAAACTGGGTGGGGGGAAGCTTCATCCTCAAATCCTGAGACACAATGCTGCTCTCTGCTGGATAGGGTTTTGTTTTCCTTCTGCCTGAGACTGCTTATTTAGCGTATATGGGCACCAATGGCCTTACAAACGCGCCATGAGCGATTCCCTGAATGGGTGCGTAAGAAACCCCGTGCTTTAGAAAAAATCTCGCGGCGTGATGCTAGCCGCCATTTTGCATCGTCCTAGCTAAGTGCAAGAGCGGCGCCGGACCAACGGCAGGGGTTTTGGTCATTTTTTTCATTTTCTCCCGTTTTCCCTCCGGAGTCATCCACACACAACGGTTGCTAATCTACAGGTACGATAAACGTCTTAAGCTTGGCAGAGAATTGTACGGCATAAAATGTGATCTAATGTTCTTTTGTTTTCAAACAAAAGTAGCTAGAAACTGGTCGGGACGCGTCTCACACCGGCTTTTTGAAAATGGACTCCCATGTGTGTGGCGGCACGTTGACTTGCATCTGGCTAAAATTGCTAGCTTAACTGTTCTAGGTCTCGGTTCGACGTATAATCATTTAATATAACTATCCTTATATCTAGCTTATTTTTTGTCACCCTTTTGAAGAAATATTCGTTTTTAAAGTGCATGTTAACACAAGCAACAAGGACAAACGTTAATTTCCCGTCCAAGTTATCAAGCTAGCACGCTAACCTTCTTAGCCACATAGCAACAACAAGCTAACAACAAAGTTATCAAAGCGTTTTTCATAATCGTTATTATACGCACGTTATTGTGGATGCTAGTTATAAACCAGGTGTGTATTAGTTAAGATACGAGTCGCTTGACAGCATGATTCACGGTAGCTGTCAGATAACGCATGGTAGCTAATGGGTGTTGTAGGTGTCCACGTTGCTCTTGTGTCCTGGCCTAAATGGGGTAGCTAGCTAGCACGATATCCAACTGGTTAGCTCAATCTGCTCCCGTCATTAGCGCGCCACATTGCATTTTGACCGCCTCATTTGAAGCTGCATAAACTCCAATGAAACAAAGCGATCTTCATTCAGACCATGAACCATCATCAAGTAACTTTTGTTGTATATAAAGCTAAAGCCAGTGATCTATTTAATCTGTTATTTTGGTAAATGTTAACCGAAACGCCATGTTTGCAAATGCACATTATTATTGGGCGTTGAGATGTTCAAGTATAAACTGGTGAGCTGCTGTTTTGACAAGTAGTGGATTAGTCAAATTGTGAACTGCTTGGTTGCATGCTTGCTAGGTAGATTTTAGATGAGAGCAAATTAGGAAGAACATGTGGAAAAGCACACCTAGGCTGGGAGTTCAAGTTTAAATCCAGTTAGGTTTGTGTGCATACATTTGCATGTGGTTTCTGTTAATTGAGAAATGATTATGCTGTTTTGCAAAACTCAAGTGGGTGTGGAAAGTGTCATTATACGTGGATTAAGGTTGATGTATTTTTTTCTTTTCTTTGATGTTTAAGCAATAAAATTGTGGCCCAGTTATATTGTCCCTCAATTAGTGCTGTGCACTTTGTGTATTGGATGCGAGAACATAAACACAGGGTCAGGCAACAGGTTCCTTGACCTCTGCCCAGTTTGAATTAATTTGGCTCATTGCATCTGCGCAGATTACGGAGACATGGCCACAGAGCATATAAATGGAAACGGTACTGAAGAACCAATGGAGACTTCAGCTGCAGTTACCCATTCAGAACACTTCCAGACATTATTAGACGCTGGGTTACCTAGAAAAGTTGCTGTCAAACTAGATGAAATTTACATAGCAGGTAAGGCCCCTTGAACTTTCAGCATATTCGCACCCATTTTCAGATTTCAATCCAGTTGCATGTGCTTTTAAGATAAGATTGTGGGAATTGGAAAACCAAAGCAACTTTTTGTGGTTTCCTTCCAAAATGGGTACTGCAGTCATAAGGTGCTTGTAAAGTAAATAAATAAAAAAAAAATTTTTTTTTTTTGCCTAAAAGAAAAAACCGGCTAGTGATTTTTTTTATTTTTATTTTTTTTTATTTTTCTCTGTGCCTCCCTTAGCAATTTGAAGGAAACAGAGTATCCTGGGTGGCAGTTTCAGAAAATTTCATGTGTAGACCCTTAAAGCTGAGTATTAAGCAGTCCTGAGGAGGTCTCCTCATACAGTGTCAGGGCAAGTGTGTTGCCAGATGGACATATGCAGGAACAATGGAGCAGCTGGCATTGGTTAAGACAGGTGACGGGTCCTCATAAATCACAGTGAGCAAGCTTGATATGCAGAGTTTGTGGATGGCGGTTTCAAATTACACCATGACATCTGTTGTTATTAGTCCTGTATATTTGTGATGTGACATCAGCAATGTTTGAGTAGCTCATTGCGGAGTGAGTAAATTATGAACCAGCAGTTGATCTTTATTGTATTATTCTTTTGTTTGCATCTCTTGCTCAGGTCTGGTTTCTCACAGTGATCTTGATGATCGGGCAATTGAAGCTCTAAAGGAATTTAACGAAGAAGGTGCTCTGCAAGTCCTCCTCCAATTTAAAGACAGTGACCTCTCACATGTACAGGTAGGTTGGTTTACAAAACTGTTGTTAACAAAACTAGCTTAAGACTGTTTCGCTTCATATTTTCCATTGTTTATTGTATCATAACACATCCTGGGGGATGTGAACGTATAAAGCACAAAGCTGTTTTTCTCTGTAGGTTGACTGTAATCATCCCTGGAAAACCACAATAGCAGGGGTGCTTGTTATAGTTTAGTTATAGTTTATGAAGCTAGGTTAGTCAGCCACTATGGAGCTAGGGCAGTTTGAGTTCTGGTTATCACTTTGCATGGTGAAAATGGTGGGTTTTGCCTTTAACAGAAAAGTAGCCAGATTGTATTCAGAATATACATACACTATAGATTTTCTAATTAATTTTACTTTATCCATAGAACAAAAGTGCCTTTCTCTGTGGAGTTATGAAGACATACAGACAAAGGGAGAAGCAGGGGACCAAAGTGGCAGATTCTAATAAAGGACCAGATGAGGCAAAAATCAAAGTAAGTTTTATTTTACTTAATCGTTTATTAAATCCTCTTTTGTATGACTGATATGCATGTGTTTATCTTTCTAATTTGCTAGGCTTTGCTTGAGAGGACTGGCTACACGCTTGATGTAACAACGGGTCAGAGGAAATATGGAGGTCCTCCTCCTGAGTCAACCCATTCAGGTGCACAACCCACAGTTGGGACAGAGGTAAGTTCAGTGACATCCGGACAAGTATGTCAAGTTTTCACAGAGAAATTCAGTGTCAAGTAATTTTAAGGTGCAACTGTTACACATTAATTCTTATTGAGTATTTTTTTTAACTGAAGGATTAATGAAAAATAGTCTACATGAATTTACATGAATTAAGTTTTATATTTGCATATGTAAAGGGCTTATTGTTTTCTTTAGATTTTTGTAGGAAAAATTCCAAGGGATCTCTTTGAAGATGAGCTTGTCCCCCTGTTTGAAAAAGCTGGGCCCATATGGGACCTGCGCCTGATGATGGATCCCCTTAGTGGCCTGAACAGAGGCTATGCCTTTGTCACTTTTTGCACTAAAGAGGCTGCTCAGGAGGCTGTTAAACTGGTAAGTGAATCTGTATCCCTGATAGCAACATTAGCTATTTTCATAGCCAGTGTTCTATTTCAATGAAATTTGATCCAAAATTAAGACACTGATTTGCATATTAGACCCCACATAAAGCAGTATAGATTATAAAGTACATTTCCAAAACCCAATTGACACACTTTGAGTTTGTATTCCTAAAAGTAAAACAGATGAATGTTCTTGGTTACTGGTTCACCTCGAGAAAAAAAAACACGTCCTATCTCTCTCTTTCAGTGTAACAACAGCGAGATCCGCCCTGGCAAACACATTGGTGTTTGTATCTCTGTGGCCAATAATAGACTGTTTGTTGGATCCATCCCCAAGAGCAAAACCAAGGAGCAGATAGTGGAGGAATTTTCTAAAGTCACAGGTAGGTAAAAGTCCTCCCAGCTTAAGGTTCTTTTTTGTACTTGGGTGAGTTGTCCGTATTCAGCAGTCAGTATATGTAGAACATGAAAGAAACCTAGATCCATATTTAATCACCCTTTTTTTTTTTTCCTCTCAGAGGGGCTCAATGATGTAATTTTATATCATCAGCCTGATGACAAGAAGAAAAATAGAGGCTTCTGCTTTTTGGAGTATGAGGATCACAAAACAGCAGCACAGGCACGGCGCAGGTTGATGAGTGGCAAGGTGAAGGTGTGGGGAAATGTGGTTACTGTGGAATGGGCTGATCCCATTGAAGACCCTGACCCAGAGGTTATGGCAAAGGTAAATGAGCAGAATATGTGCTGAGGGCAACTTTTCTTACCCTTTTTTTGGAATTACTTATGGTGGAGAAAAGTACAATTTTGTCCTGTCCATTTTAGGTTAAGGTATTGTTTGTAAGAAACCTCGCAAACACTGTATCAGAAGACCTCTTAGAAAAGACTTTCAGCCAGTTTGGCAAGCTCGAGAGAGTGAAGAAGCTTAAGGATTATGCCTTTATTCACTTTGAGGACAGAGATGGTGCTGTCAAGGTACCATATTAGTTTCCTTTTATACTTTTTATACTTCCTTTCATACTTGTTTGTGTGAAATAGTTGATTTGATTAACTTGCATATTTTTCAACAGGCTTTAGCTGAAATGAATGGGAAAGATTTGGAAGGCGAACAAATTGAAATAGTCTTTGCAAAACCACCCGATCAGAAGAGGAAAGAGCGGAAGGCACAGAGACAAGCAGCTAAAACTCAAATGTAAGTTTACTAAGTTCTGTAGGTAACATTGTTTTGTTTGTAGTCTATTGTGTGCGTGTGTGTGTATTGCTTAAATTCCATTACTTTGTTTTCAACAAGGCATTTCTGGGCCTCCTCCAGGTATGATGATTATTATTATTATGGGCCACCACATATGCCGCCTCCCACAAGAGGAAGAGGACGAGGAGGCAGGGGAGGCTTCTCTTATCCCCACGACTACTACGGCTATGATGACTATTATGAATACTACGGCTATGACTATCACAATTATCGAGGCGGCTATGAAGATCCGTACTACGGCTATGAAGACTTTCAAATTCAAGGTAGAGGACGAGGGGGTCGAGGAGCCCGTGGAAATTCTCTGTCTCGGGGACGAGGTGCAACTGCAACTCGAGGAAGAGGAGGTTTCTCCCAGCGTGGAGGCCCAGGATCCAGCAGAGGGGCACGTAACTCCAGAGGAGGAACTCAGCAAAGAGGCCGCGTGGTACGTAAGAGTGAGAGAGTCAGGACAAGCAAGGCCATTCAATAAACTATTGCCACTCATTAATACTGATTTTTGTATTGTTTATTATTTTTTTCTTTCAAATTGCTAACACATAAAAGGCACCTTGTGGAAGAAATGGACCAAAGGTTTGCATGCTTCTATCTTTCTGGAAAACTGCTTTGAATATGCAGAGCAAAGCAACAGTTATTTAGGCGTTTTTGCGAATGTATTTTTGTTTAAAACATGGACACTACTGTAATGTACTGTTGTAGTATTTTATTTCTAAATGTTTTGCACAAGTTTGGCTTAAACTTTCACAAGCATGTAAAACGGTTAAATGCAAAACTGCTTTACACATACAATGCTTTTATAGATTCATCATGTGTGACTTCTTTTTTTTTTTTTTTTTTTTGGTCAATTTAATTTGACATTTTTAGATAAATCTGTATTTTTCTTAGCAGGGAAAGGGGGTCGAGGCTGGTCCTGACCAGTGACCGTGAAGACTGACTTGCTACATGGGGTTACACCATAAGCTGCCAGTGAAGATGATGGTAAGGTCGAAGCAATGCCCCAATGATGATACAGCCTTACAGAAGCAGATCTCCCATACTGCCACCTTGAAAACCAGTGGAAATTCTGTTTGCTTGTTCGCTTGGACTTGTAGTCATATAAGTCATGCATTTAAATTTTGTCATATCCTATTTCCCTGTAAACATGCTCCAATTATTACAAAGTATGCCAGTTAAAGAAATTGAGGTTCAGACTTCCTAAATAATACTAAATATTGATTATTTTTTTGTTTGTTTTTGCACTTTTAAAGTCTCTGAGTTTGAAGTGGCTCAGTGGAGCTTGATGTATATTTTTGTGCTAATTGCAATTTTATTGTCGGAATATCCATGTTTATCTAAATTAACTATTTGGATGAAAAGGACATGACATCTGCAGGTTTTTGGTGTAACCACCTTGCATGGATAAGTCAGGCATTCCAGGAAAGTGGTTCTTTTCAGAACTTGTCTTTAAAGGGTTGGTTAACTACCTCAGTACAGAGGATTGAACTACCCTGCCTGTACTGTAAATAGGGAAACTTATATTGATGAAAGCAGGGCTTGTTTTCTATGAAATATGCATTAGAGCAGCTGCTCAAAAGATGTACTTAATGTAATATAATCATTTTGCTGCTGCTCTGACACTGCAAACAGTCAAACTGGGCATGCAAAATAATCTCATATGATGAGCCTGAACAAGCCCTGCTTTTATCATATTTTGAACTGAATTAGCTTCCTTGCTTCTTCAGATTATGTAGTTACTGGTTGTATGATTGTATGATAGTTTTGGAATAAAATGTTACTTTTGTAAAGTCTTGAACATCATAAAGGTGTCAACTGCTTTTGGTAAGCCCTGCAGTGTCCCTTTTTCTAACAATTGAAATGTTTTTTTTAGAAAACAGTCTTCTTAAGATCATGTATCATCTTGCCTTTTGTTTTATTGAATCATGCACCATTTTGAAAGAATGATCACATTTCCACCCAAGACCAGACAGAGTAAATCTAAGCTCTGTTCAATTTGGGAATATGGGATCATTCAGTGGAAAAAGGGATGCTGCAGCTTCGGTTTATATTCCATTATATAGCAAACAGTTGACTGAACCATTCAACCGGTTTTGTACACAGTTAACTCCCTCTTGAAACTGTATCAACCTTTTGACATGTTAGCAGTTTTAAACTATTGTTGGTGGCCAACAACGTTTTTGCATTCCCGCAAATAAATTGTTTTATACTGTAAAATGAGGTGAGTGTAACTTATTTTTGTAATAAAGTTTTGGATTTCTATCTGTGGCCTAAAACTGTTTACTGTAATAGTCGTAGGTGTTAATACTTTAGAGATGTGATCGTTTTATATTTTATTCTGGATGGTCGTATTGTTTTAGTTGCAATGTGTTCAGAAACTGTCTAATATAAATGGCATCTCGTATGGTTTCCGAAATCACCTCGCCATTCCTTCAGTTTAAGGAGTCGTTACCATGTGCTCCAGTCCTGTGGAAGAACACGTGTTCACAGGCGCGCCTCTCAACGGATGTGACGCAACCGGGGCCAAACCCCAAGTAAACAACGTGCAGAACCGCTAATAAAGCGCAGTACAAATCAACGAAAAAACGATGCAGTGTAAAGATTTAACGCGTTGCAAACGACAGTAATGTAGCTGCGCTGTGTTTATAGTAAAACAGTTAGCTGTGTATTGTTAGACGACTTCCTTATGGTAAGTACAATGATGGTTTAAATCGAGTTTGATGTATTTTTTTTTCATCATTGTGACCAACTCTACAAATGAACGCAAGGCTCCTTTACCTTAATTTCCGCGCCTGCAGCTCTGAGATGCCGTTTATCGGAGTGTATTTACAGAAGGTGAGGCAGAGGCTGGAGCTGTGCAGAGAGGTGGGCCGCCAATATCCTGCCTTCTGCTTTCTGCTTGTACTCCTGCTTCTGTCTACTGTCTTACTGATTAGGTAATTACTGTTGTAAGGGCTTACAAATGCGTTGTGAGTTCGAATCCCATGTCCACCAGGTTCCCACTGCTATTAACTATTGAATTATAATTATTGTATTTTTATTTTTTATTTAATAGAAATCCAGATTACACATTATTACTTTATTACAAATGTAAAGATTCGTGTTAGGGTAAGAGAATATACAGAAATGGGGGGGGGGGTAATTTAAAAAAATGCATAACATAAAATAATACAGTACATACATGCATCATAATATACACAAGTCATAAGTTATTACAGAACAGGTAAACAAACAAAAAATTATATTTTTAGATGCTGTCAAAGCACCATCTAAATACACGACATAACGTCCCAACACTTGATAAAATAATGATTAATCAAAGAACATAAATAAATATAAAGCAGTGGTTTAAGCATATAAACCCAAGGACAGAAATACAGGTATATAATCTAAATAGCTGACTCTAATTCATGTAATTATTTATCTGACTTCGAAAGATTATAAAAACCTTCTACTCAATGCCGGAAGTGTAATGAAACAAATAAATGCTTCCCAAAAAGCATGTACTTAAATATGCAATATTTCTTTCCAAGTGTTGATTTTAAAATGTATTCATATCAGATTAAAAAAAAAACTAGAGGTTAACGTGTTGGACTACTGATCAGAAGGTCATGAGTTCGAATCCAACGTCCACCAAGGCTCCACTGCTGGGCCTCTGAGCAAGGACTTAACTTTTCAATTGCTCGGTTGTAAAAAAAAAATGAGATAAAAATGTAAGTCTCTCTGGATAAGGGCGTCTGATTAATCCTGGAAATGTAAATGTAAGAAGTAAATTACATGGAGCTTGGTACATGCTCTTGATTATTGATGCATCTTGAGATGTATTTTCATATACATATTTTTAAGTTTTATATAGTATATGGCGCACAGCACCGACACGTGTCCTGTTTGTGTTTCAGGTATCTTCACATTATTGTAATTTTTTGGTCATTCCTGGCTGGAGTCGTTACCTTCTATTGCTCATTGGGACCTGAAACACTACTTCCTAATATCCTTATAACAATTAAACCTAGGAAAAAGGTATACTGTTTTTTTAAAAAAAAAAAAAAAGTCATTTATCCTCTATACAGTGGGGAGATAAATATTCAGTTTGTATTAAATGTCCAGTGCAGAAATCTGCTTAAGATTGACACACATTATGTCTATTGACTTTGTACTTTCAAATCTGAACAAAAATATTTATACTCATAAAACATTATTAATAAAAATAATGCAAATTGATAAATTAGCACTTTGCTACAAATCTGTAATATTTAGGTACAACACTGCAGCATCTATGCTAAGAAATTATTTTTTTTTCTATGCTAAGCATCTATGCTAAGAAATGATTAGTTTTTGCATTATTATAATTCAATGTTGGCATTAGTTTAATAATAGAAAGCTCTTTCACCAAAACCATGATTGCATACAACTAATGGCAACATCTTGTATAGTTGCATCAGGTGCGATTTGCACAAGAACATTTAAGAATAGTCTGTGGTCTATTCCAACAGTTCTTTAACTGGAACTCTGAAACCAAAGGCTTGAGGAAAAAGAGTAATTTTCCATTTTTAAATTGTATCAAAACAAACAAACATCCTTCCAAAAAACATCTGTTGTTTGTATCTTTATTCATATTTATTTAGGATACATTATGGGTTCTATACATTTAATGCATTTGGTTACATTTCTAATATTTATAATACAAAGTCAAAAGATTTTGTGTGTCTAAAGTGTGAGTCTAACACTGAATGCTTATTTCCCCTATCTGTATAGCGTTAATTTACTGCAAACCTTGAAGTACTTCAATCAGCATTTGTTCTGTTTTAACAGCCAGAGTTCCAAGAGCTATTTCCTTTTGCTCATAGCTGTGCTGTCTGTGGGAAAATTAAATGCACAAAACACAGGTAATTATAACTGCTAATCTTTCATTGTCATCGAACACTAACACAGAATAAGTTGCTAAAATGATTGCATTTTTTTCCTGTTAGACCAACATTGCTTCTTGAAAACTATCGGCCATGGTTAGATCTTAAAGTACACTCGAAGGTGGACGCGTCGCTTTCAGAGGTTTAAGAACTTCACATCATCTCTGTTTAAGATTTTTAATTCTTAAAAAGTTTTTAATGGTTAATTGAGAACCTTTTGTCCTCAGATTCTTGAGCTCGTTCTTGAAAACTTTGTGTACCCATGGTACAGGTATGTTTTTTACATAAATTCAGGGCTTTGTATATTAAGACTTGGCAATTAAAATGAATCTTTGGTAATAGGGATATTACGGATGATGAGGCATTTGTGGATGATCTCAGAGTGACCTTGCGTTTCGTAGCTGCCGTGCTGGTCCGCCGAGCACAGAGAGTAATGTATTATTTATGTATTATTTATTTTTATTTTTTTTAATTTAGAGTAGAATTTCACTATTGAGAGTTTAATCTTATCAAATGCATCTTTTTTCATTGCTAACGGGAAATATTTTTTTGTTTTACAGGTTGATATTCCATCTCTCATAACACTCAAACTACTTAAAGTTGCCATGAAACACATTGAAATAATTGCCTTAGCAAGACAAAAAGGTATTTCATCATGCACACTTATTTGTTCGGGCTCCACAAGGGGGCAATAGTGAAGAATGCATCAACAGGATATTTTACTTTTATTATATCTTTAAGAGATAATAACAACACACTTATACTCACATCAAAGAAAGAAACATTTATGGGAAACACTTTCTATACCTTGCGCGCGCACACACACACACACACACACACACACACACATATATATATATAATATTAAATATTATTAAATTTTATTTATTTATTTATTTATTTATTTATTATGTTTTTTTCTTTTTAACTCTTTTGTTAACTCTATTTCTATCCTGTGTATACATTAGTGAAGAGCTCAGAGCATCTTCAGCAGGCTGCTTTAGAAGAGTATGGACCTGATCTGCATGTGGCTTTGCGCAGCAGGAGGGATGAGCTGCTGTACCTACGCAAGCTTACTGAGATGCTATTCCCATATATTTTGCCTCCAAAATCTACCGACTGCAGGTAACAGACCTGCCATTATACGTGTTATCAACATTTCTCTGCTTTTTTCCTCTTCTGTTGCATGCCTGTGTATTTTCCAGATCTCTTACTCTTCTGCTAAGAGAGGTTCTTGCTGGCTCTGTATTCCTTCCATCCATGGATTATTTGGCTGATCCTGTGAGTTTCAGTCAAAAAGAAACCCCTTTCAAAATGGGCTTTTTTCCTGAAAAAAATTGTTTCTTTTTTCTCTTTTAGGATACCGTGAACCAGTTGCTGCATATTTTTATTGACAACTCTCCAGTAAGTTTTAATTAGTTGTGCTGTTGCTTGAATAATGAAAGATTTCTTCTGAACAAGATGTTATAAAAATGACATAAAGCAATGAAACAGTGTAGACAATTGCTCAATTTACAAAGATAAAACAAACAGATTTTTTTAAACTATTGCCTTAATTTATAATAAAGAGGATAAGTGACAAAAATTGACAGGAGTAGAATCTTGAATACTGAAGGATGGAGGCATTGTCAGGATGGGTACCCAATGAACAAAATAGTGAAGAAATGTAACTTTTGTAGTAAAAATGAATAAATAAATGTTTGCTGTATATCTGTGTATATGTTTTGATGTTGGATATCTTATTGTAGCCTGAAGCTGCCACTGAACCAGCCTCTGCACTTGTCCCATTCCTTCAGAAGTATGCAGATATACGCAACAAGAAGTCTTCAGTAAGTCTTATCTGTGCTTAAATGAATCTTTGGTACATTGATTTTTCTATCTATAATGTATGAGGAGTTTCTGAATTGGAAAAATGGCATGTGTTTTTTGCTGTTTGGTTTTAATGGTATTGTCTTCAAATTAGGTGTTAAAGCTAGAACTTAAGGAGATACGAGAGCAGCAGGACCTGCTGTTTCGCTTCATGAACTTTCTCAAGCAAGAAGGAGCTGTTCATGTGCTGCAGTTCTGCCTCACTGTTGGTAAGGTTTACAAACTCCGCTGTTGGCAGATATAAAGGAGTATATTGTGTCCATTTCTTAATCTTGAGCTCTAGATGTCCAGTGAGCTTGACCAGTCTCTCAACAATACTGGGAGTACTTGGTTGCGTATGCCAAAAGTTTATTTCAAGTAGTTAAAATGTGTTTAAATGTTTTTCTTTCCCAAATTTCAGAAGAGTTTAATGACAAGATACTACGTCCAGAACTTTCCGATGATGAAAAACTGATGCTACATGAAGAGGTGAAAAAGATATATGAGACATACTGCCTTGATGAAAGCATTGACAAAATTCGCTTTGACGCTTTCATTGTTGAAGAGATCAGAAACAGTAAGTTAATCTGTAAATTAATTTATGTTTAACTGAATGTAAAATAAATATACATGAATGGCAATACATAGGCTTTTATTTCATTATATGAGTTATTGCTTCTCTACAGTTGCAGATGGAGCATATTCCGGTGTTGTAAAACTGCAGACTATGCGCTGCCTGTTTGAGGCCTATGAACATGTTCTTTCCTTGCTGGAGAATGTTTTTACTCCAATGTTCTGTCATAGTGATGAGGTAATGCCACTTCTATGCACACTATACCCTAGTGGCATTAATTCCCTACACATGACTATTTTAATGAGCCTAACATTAAACACTGAGCCGACTTCTTTAGCAGGGGTGCTGTCGTGCAGTTACGGAGCCCAGTTCTCCAGCACATTACCATGTTTAGTGTTTTTAGTTTCAGCACCCCTTCTACATAAACTAAACATTCAACGTCACACACGCCACCGTACTGAACACGACAAGCAGTGAAATGCTTATTATGATTATCCATGAAATGAATATAGAATTTTTCCTAAACAAAAATTTACAATTATACAGATAGAATTGTAAAAATATTAAAATCTAGTATCCTGTATAGTGCTATACTATAAATGTGTAAATTAATATCAGACATTATAAAAGATTGGATAGCTTCCACTTTACTGATTTGCTTAAGAAGTTTTGTTAAAATGGAGAACTAACACTTATTGTGTTTTTAAGTATTTTAGGCAGCTGTTGAGGGGGGCTGAATCCCCAACAAGGAGCTCCAGACTTGGCAGGTGGGTGGTCACCAGTTTGTAGGTCCAAAACGGCACATTTGCTATTTAAATAAATGATCAAGATAGTTTATCAAGCACATAGACCCAAGTCAGTGCTTCTACCAAATCTGCCAATTTTCTTGTCACATTTTTTTCTGTTAGGATTCAGTGAATATTGATAGAATGGTTAAAAAAAAATATTGAATGAAAGATTCTCGGTGGGGTTTACTTCAGTCTTTGTTCACTGAAAAGCATAATTAAAATAAAAATGAATTTAAATTCATCAACAATTGATCAATTATTTGCATTGGTACTTCAGCTTACACCTTGGCCATGAACATTTGTTTGTGTAAAAAAAAAGTCTTGCTTTGCCAGAGAAATCACACACATATATATGAAGGTTGACAGACATAGTGTCAGAATATCAGACAGAGTTTGCTATTTATCAGACAGAGTTTGCTATGTTAGCTTCTTAGCATTGACTGGAATATAGATTGTATAGATATAGATACTTGTTTTTCAGTAAATTGGAACATTTCATATTATATTTACTTACTTATTATTTGTCAGTCTTATGATATTCTATTGTTTTGCTCATTTATTTAGCCTATGTGTACTTTGTATGTTCTTTTCTTTCCTTTATATCCATATTTTTTGGTGTTGTTTTATGAGGAAATTCAAAAGGTTTTGCTCATTTATTTAGCATATGTGTACTTTGTGTGTTCTTTTCTTTCCTTTTAATCCATATTTTTGTTGGTATTTTTCTCATGAGGTTTAGTGTTTGCAGAGGACAGTTGTAATTTCTTTGCCCATTATTTCAGAAATAGCGTGAGTTTGGATGACATCCGGTGAGTATGCTGTCAGCTCCATGCCCAACCTGTAGCTTTACATTCTGCACATAATGCTGGATGTGAGATACATGCTGGCATGCAGGGAAAAACTGCTTACTTTATCATCCGTCTCTGTGAATGCTACAACACTGCTGTGGTTTTGTATGACTCACATATATAAGCTCAGATTTCTTCCATTTAGTTTAGTTGTATCAGCATGGCTTAATATAAAAATTGAGACTTTTAAGCAGAAGCTAAGTTGCTTATATATATTAAAATTGTGTGGTGTCTAATCTGTACACCTGTCACAAAGAATCTAGTAATTTTGTCCTTTACATGGTCTTGAGATAATATAGGAGGCAGTCAGTGGAGCTTCTTGCCTAACTGCTATATGCTACTGTTAAGAAAATTTTCTGCTTCAACAAATTTCACAACTAGCTTAACCATCTTAGCTAATTCTGTTTGTCTCTCTTTTATACCACGGACAAACTTTGTATCTGTGTCCATCCTTTGACCCTTCATTCATCCATGGGCTCTAGCTTTTCTGAGTGGGATTATACCATGGACCTAGAGTCACTATCCATCTCATCTGCATCTGTCTACCCAAATGTTTCATCCATTCTTACCCACCAATCTGGCTCTAATGCCTTGCGCCCCGTTGCACTTAAGTAAGTCAGGATCCATTGCAAGTCCTGCAGCCCTGTTTGCATGGATACTTTTGATAATCCGATGGCCCAAGTGTTTGTGTGTGGGGAATCTTAGTATAATGAAAGGTATCTTTTATTGTAACTGTAAATTTATCTAGATGTAGATATAACACAGTGTAATATATTGTTTTACTAACAGAATTCTAAACTGATTTTGAAATAACATGGTGGTCGTTTACAGACAACTTTAGTTCACTACACACAAATGCTAATATTTTATGTTCAAGACACAAATGATTGTGTGTTTGTGTGTCAGTATTACATACATGTGAAAACCATATAGTATATTGTTTCCCAAGTCCTGTTGCCATCTGATGGATGATTTGAGCAGAATAAAATGGCTTGAATTGAGTTCATTTTTGTTAGAATTGTCTGCTAGTAAGGCAGTGTTTATTTGACGTTTGAGTTATTTCCTCTTACAAATGCATGAAAATTGCATGTGCTATTTCTGTCTTAAACAGCTTTACCAAGGCCTTCGGGTATGTTGTTGTGATTGTGTGGTTATGTATTCTGTTCAGGAGCACGTCAAAGCGAGGAGAATCATTTGGCATTGGCCGCATCGGCAGTAAGATTAAGGGGGTTTTCAAGAGTACCACCATGGAAGGAGCCATGCTGCCCTCTTATGGACTCTCAGAGGGAGAGGACGATATGGTCAGTGTGCTCTGCCTTCATTTTTCTTTTTTTATTAAGAAAAAATATGTTAAATAATAACATACTGTATTTCTATGGAACTGTGGTACAGGCACTAGGTTTGACTTATAAAAACAGCCTAATTTACCGTTAATAATTTACAGTTATTGTTTGATTATTTGCCCGTGCTTCCCAGCTCTGACATTTGAAGCTCAAAATGAAAACTTTTTCTCATTCAGTAATCTCAGAGTGTTTGTCAAATGAAGTTACTGTTATCAAGCTCTAACTCATCCTTAGGTCATGTAGTGGACAAGTTTAAAAATAGAATGTTTTTCATCAGGCTGTCCCTGCATAAATTTAAACTATGCTGAACCTCTAGTAAGGGGGGCACGGTGGCTTAGTGGTTAGCACGTTCGCCTCACACCTCACACCAGAGTCGGGGTTCGATTCCCGCCTCCGCCCTGCGTGTGTGGAGTTTGCATGTTCTCCCTGTGCCTCGGGGGTTTCCTCTGAGTACTCCGGTTTCCTCCCCCGGTCCAAAGACATGCATGGTAGGTTGATTGGCATCTCTGAAAAATTGTCCGTAGTGTTCGATTGTGTGAGTGAATGAGAGTGTTTGTGTGCCCTGTGATGGGTTGGCAGTCTGTCCAGGGTGTATCCTGCCTTGATGCCCGATGACGCCTGACATTGTTCCCACTGCTTGACATGTTAGGTGGAGGAGGCCATCATGGTTATGGAGGATGACTTGCCTATGGAGGCTATCAGTACTCCAAGTACACCTCGTAACCTGACGGCCTGGAGCATCACTATTCCGTATGTGGACTTTTTTGATGATGAGGTGAAGAAGGAGAGGATTCCTGTGTATTGCATAGATGTGGAGAGAAATGACAGGAGAGCAAGTAAAGCCTGACCTCACAATATTTTAATTATTTTAGTTGTTCAGTTGTTATCTAATTAAAGATACAGTGATCGTTCTGTGTTACAGTGATGTCCTACAATTTACCATTTTTTTATTTTACTTGCTTTTCAGTTGGACATGAGACAGAACATTGGTCTGTTTACAGAAGATATGTGGAATTTTATGTGCTTGAGTCAAAACTCACGGAGTTTCATGGTGTGTACAGTTTGATTTACAGGCAGTAGGGGAAATTAATTTTAATACTTGCAGTTGTTAAGTTATTTCTTAATTACAGTTCTCTGTGTGTGTGTGTAAGCAGGCTCATTCCCTGATGCTCAACTTCCATCCAAGCGGATAATTGGACCTAAAAACTATGAATTTTTAACATCCAAGCGTGAGGAATTTCAGGAATACCTACAGGTAATAATAATAGAGAAAGAGAAATTATTGTTTCAGTTTAAATGTTTTGTATGTAATTACTGATGTTTGTATGCTGGGTGTGTTTATTTAGAACCTCCTGCAACACCCTGAATTGAGCAACAGCCAACTTCTGGCAGACTTCCTCTCCCCTCACAGTGTGGAGTCGCAGTTCCATGACAAGATGTTACCTGATGTTAATCTTGGTACTTAGTGTGCATAATTGTAGTTATGACAAGAATACATAGACCCTTTATTAACATTTTATTCAATCTTTCATGTTACAGGAAAAATCATTAAATCTGTTCCTAGCAAACTAATCAAAGAGGCGAGTTATTTTTGTATTAGATTCATCTAGTCTATTAGATAATACAGCTTTTATATCATTCTAAGGATTTATTTATTTTATTTACTTTTCTACAGAAAGGTCAGCATCTAGAACCATTTATACAGGCTTTCTTCAATTCATGTGAATCACCAAAACCTAAACCCAGCCGGCCAGAACTCACGATCCTCAGTCCCACATCGGAAAACGACAAAAAGGCAAGCTTTTTAAGATTTTATGGAATTATTTTACATCAGATATCAAACTCTAATTTGATATTTACATTGTTTCTTTTAAAAAAATTGTGTCTGAATCTCAGCAGTACCTTTAACTTTGAATATTCTTTAGCTTTTCAATGAAATATACAAAAACAATGCAAATCGCTCCGAGGTCACAGAGAAGAGGCACAACCAGAATTACTTTATGGAGATGATCACTGTAGAAGGAGTTTATGACTACTTAATGTTCCTAGGTAAATATGCCATCTGTATAATTAAGACAACCACATCCATAGTAGTTATATTTACTCTATATATTTAGAATTGAGAATGCTAAAAGAAACATGCATTTATAATTATGAAGCTTTTTTATGTTCCTACAATTAAAAGTATTTCGATTCTGAAATTTTGACAGGACGAGTTGTTTTTCATATACCTGATTGGTTACATCATCTCTTGATGGGTGGGCGCATCCTGTTTAAAAACACACTGGAGGCATATACTGACTACTACTTGCAGAACAAACTAGACCATGTGTTTCAGGAACATCGTGTGGTTTCAATTATCACTCTGCTTAGAGGTAACAAGTACTAAACAAAAATTGGGACTGTCATCTGCTATTAAATAACAAGCATTCATACCTAATATAATAATTAAATTATATAATGGATTTAGTGACTAATTGAAAATGATGTTGATATTTTTTTTATTCTAGTAGCTTTACACGGTGTATATTTTATATATTATTATCGTTTACACGGTGTGCTTTTCCACAGATTCTGTATTCTGTGAGAACAGTGAACCACGCTCTTTAGAAGACAAGCAAAAAAGAGCCAGAAAAACATTCAATGAAATGAAGAACTACATTCCAGGTTCAGCTGCTGATTTTAAAATGACTGTCATTAAAATTAATGTATCCTCTTTCAATATCTTAAAGAATTGTTGGAATAGTTTTAAACTACTAGGTTTATTTTATATTTTATACACATCCAATGAAGTAGATGATAATTAGTCCATCAAATGCATTATCCAATATTATGTTTGATTATTAGTTAGTAACACATTTAGTGCTAATGAATCACCTTTTTTTTTTTTATAAAGGTGTGAAAGATATAAGTGAAAAACATGCAAATACCACTGACAGATTTATTAATCATCACTTTGGTATATCTGTCTGAGCAAACCTACATCTGGTCATTTGTGTGTTTTTTTTTTAGAGTAAATAATAATAATGATAGTAAATAACATTGATAATCACCCCTAAACCTTGTACTTATAAAGAGAAGGTAGATATTTGAATAAGGAAATTACATGTGTATGAGTGTAAATCATGTGTGTCATAAGTGTCTGATGTACAAAAAAGGTGTAGAGGGCAGGAGCTTGCCAATGAAGCCAAATTGTCAATTACACTCAAATAACCGCTCAGATGTCTTTCCCAGTTTACATGAAAAAGGGCTATTATTTCTCATATTTAATGACTAAATCATATTTATGCTGTTAGATTTGCTTGGAAAATGTATTGGAGAAGAAGCAAAATACGAAGGGATAAAGCTTCTGTTTGATGGACTTCAGCAGTCAGTTCTTAACAAACAGGTAAGTGGTAACATATTTGCCTCTATTGTAAAATCTGACATACAAATTACAATAATTCAGAAATTTTGTTATACCTCCTTGCAGCTGACGTATATCCTGCTTGATGTAGTAATTCTGGAGCTTTTCCCTGAATTGAACAAAGTAAGTTGTATATTGTAAGCATGTTAATATTAATTAAAGTCCAATCACAACAGGAATCATAATGATACTATTTTTCTGAAATTTAGGTACAGAGAGAAACTTCTGTAATGGCTCCATGGATGTAGAAAATCACAAGATCTCTGCATGTGCAACATCCTACCTAAAAATCAAAAGAACCATGTACAGTAGTGCATTTTAAGACAACTGTACAAATTGATGTACTGAACTGCCTTCAAATGCCCATGACTACATAAAGTATCATTTACACTGTGGTCATTAAAAAAGGAAATGACAAATGTTTTTTTTTTTTTAATTGACAACATAGGACTGATTATGACTATTCCTAAGATACTGAATATGCTGCTGTGCCCTATATTACAAACTTTTAAATGCATACTTTACTGTGTACTCATTAAGCCACAATTAAAGGAGAAATTTCATGTTGCCTAATCATACTGTCAGTAAATAGAAAACTGTGGACTAGAGTGTTTATGGAGAAGTGTTTGCACTATTGTCCATTCTGACATTATCCATTACTCTCATTAAAACACTCAATTTTTGATGCAAGTGTATGTTACATGCACCACAATAAAATATTTATGTAACTCACCTGTCTTAGTGTTCTAAAATGTATACCTATGGGTTATTGTGGCTCTTGTTCATAATAAGTAAAGGTTTGTATCGGATATTTGTATTTGGCAGATTTTTTGTAATATAGCGACATGCTATGATTGCACTAGAGACCTGTTATTACTAATGCAACCATAGCATGTAAATGTAAATGCCCTGGTTATGTATTTGTGTAAAACTGTTCTTAGTTGTATTATGTAATTTACCAGTTTCTGTTAATCCACATAAATAGTTAATGAATGGGAGACGATTCTCAGGATTGTGAAGCTTTTGAGTCCTTAAGTGGGACTCGAGATGGAGTAAATTATGCGCTCAAAAATACAAATTGTTCGGTTGTTCAACATGCTTGCTGTTAATACTGTCAGTCTTGGTGGTAACTATCTTAAAGCCAATGCACTTTAATGAGATTGTATTTCAGTAAATAAAATGGAAGTTAATTGTTGGGCCGTAGGACAGGTTCATCCATTTATATATCAAACTTTTATAAATCACTGTTAGTCTGTGCTCTAATGCACCAACGTCACTTCTGGCGTTTCTCTGCTTCTATATATTTACATTTCTTATGGAATAATTTGGATATTAAGATTAGAAAAAGATCAATCTTTTTTGATAAATGGTTTAATAGAAACATTTGTTGCTGATCTATTCAACTCTACTGGTGATTTATTATCTTATGAAAGCTTTATGAATATCCATCATTGTCCTGTTTCATTTAAAGAATTTAACTCTGTTATTAAGGCAATTCCTGATGGATTAATATGTCTAATGAAAGCTTCCCTTACCCATGAGTCATGCACAAAACAACTTTCACAGTTATTTTTGGGAGGTGTCTCGCTTTTAAGTAAAGATTGTAATAATAAATGTATTCGTCAACTTTTTCAATCTCGAAACTCAATTTCTGCAAAAGGAAAATTTTTTTGGAGTTCTAAAATAGATAACATTAAATGGAGGAAAACATGGTTATTACCATATAAATATTGTATACTGAATAAAGTGAAAGAAGTGCACTTCAAAATTTTGCATAATATATACCCTTGTAATGCAGTTTTATCTAAATTTTGTGATGTAGCTGATATATGTACCTTTTGTAAAAAAGAAAGTGAAGATATTTGTCACTTATTTTTCTCATGTAATGTTTCTTCACTTTTCTGGAAAGATTTGAGTCTCTATTGTTTTTCTAAACTTAACATGAATGGTGTTTTCTACATTAAGGATATTGTTTGTTTTTTTTGAAAACCAAAACAAATCTTTAGAATCAACTGTTAACTTTCTTATCCTCGTGGCAAAGTTCTATTTTCACAAACAAAGATTTCTTAAGAAAATACCTACTTTTATAGAGTTCTTATGTGTAGTAGAACATTTAATTAAATCACTGAGAGTAATTGATAACAAAAAACGTTTTTTCTCTTTTTTCTTTTTTTTTCTCGTACCCTCTTTTCTTTACTTACTATATTTATGCCTATTTTTTTTCTTTCTATTCTCATATATCTGTTCAATTAATGTTGGATATATTGTTGATACATTTTATGTAATGTACACATAGTTGTCTTTGATTGTTATCATCTTTGAATTTGCAATAAAAAAAATATATATAAAGGGTGTCTGCATTTAGCAGACACCCTTATCAAGAGTGACTTACATTTTTATTTCAATTTATACAACTGAGCAATTGAGGGTTAAGGGCTTTGCTCAGAGGCCCAGCAGTGGAGCCTTGGTGGACGTGAGATTCGAACTCACAATCTTCCGATCAGTAGTCCCAACACCCTAACCACTAAGTTTTTTAAAGCTGATATGAATACGTTTTAAAACCAACACGGAAAGAAATATTGCGTATTTAAGTGTGAGCTTTTTGGGAAGCATTTGAGATTCGTATCATTACACTGATCATTTTTTGTTTGTTTACTTGATATGTTTGTACTTTGTTACTGTTCTGTAATAACTTATGACTTGTGTATATTGTTATGATGCATGTATGTACTGTATTATTTTATGTTTTTATATTTTATGTTTTAAATAATACTATTGTTTATATACCGGTGACTGGTCATCTTTCTTTTTCCATTTCTTTTCTCACCCTAAAACGAATCTTTACATTTGTAATAAAATAATGTGTAATTTGGATTTCTTATAAGTAAAAAACAGAATAAAAATGCAATAGTTATACTTCAATATTTTGTAAAATAACAGTATTCATCACAACACAAAAATAGAGAAATGCCATATCTTGTGTTGAATATTAAATGTTATTACAGGAGTGAAAAGTGTGTTTATTTTATAATTTTTGTGGACTAACAGTTGTTACTTTAAAATTGAGTTGAAGTTTTAAATGTTGTCCGCTGTGTGATTCGTACCGAAAACTCTCGGCAGCGGGACTTAAATTTTTCTTAAAATAAATTTTTTTCGCGAATTGGAGCTGGTTTTTCTGAGAAATATGATAATAAAGAGAAGATTTTCAGTAGCATTGGCAACTTGTCCTTTATATTTGCTATCGAAAAACCGCGTCAGTTAAACATTACAGTAAATAACTCGTGATGGACACTAGATGTCTCTGTGTTCGCAGTTTAGTACTTTTGTAACATACATAAAAACCAGCGCTTAATTTAAGGCTCGCTAACCTGAGCAGACTTTCCGTTATATGTAGTTTAGGTATACTTATATACGGCTTATATTTAACTTAGAACCCATGGCCTTCGATAGCTCAGTTGGTAGAGCGGAGGACTGTAGCGGATTATACATAGAGATCCTTAGGTCGCTGGTTCGAATCCGGCTCGAAGGAACCTTTTCCTTTTGGTCATGTGTAGTACATTATAAATGACCTGTGATGCTTTTGTGTTACACCACAGGAAAAAGGAAATAAAAGTAAACTTTAGTACTAAATTATACATACATACATACACACACACAATATATATATATATATATATATATATATATATATATATACATATATATATATATATATATATATAGGGTGGATGTTTGTAAAAGCCAAATTTACACAAAATACACAATAGCCAATCAGAAAATAGCACTATTGTATATGTGTAAGATTTAATGCAACAACCAATAAAAAAAAAGCATATCTTGTAATTGTTCAGCATCAAACCACTGGAGCTGCGAGCATCACTTTGAGCACAGAGTAAGTCATGATCTCCTGTTGTAATGTAACAACAAATTCACAAATTGAGTGTCTGTAACTTAGCCAACAGTTTTACAGCCTGTTCACTGACAAAACTTGCTCAGAACATGTAGTCTAGGCCAGTGGTTCTCAAACTGGGGGCCCAGAGATGGTGCCAGGGGGCCCCGGTTCACTGAGAACACCTGCTCAGAACAAGCAGGCTTGGTTTTAGTGCTTCCACAATATATTGCTGATGCAGAGAGGGTATTTTCAATGGTCGATTTAAACAAAACCTCAACATGAAAAAGCTTGTCTCTGGATGGGACATTGTCCTCAATCATGATCCTAAAAATGGCTGGGTTTGAGCTAAACTTTTACAAATGATAAAGGAGTCCAAAAAGGCAACAAACACTTACAATAAACAACACCAGTCATAATGTCTGTCGGTCTCTCTGTCTCTCTGTCTCTCACACACCACACACCACACACACACACACACACACACACACACACACACACACACACACACACACACACACACACACACACACACACACACACACACACACACACACACAAACACACAAATTAATAAATAAAAATTGAGATGTCACTCTTGCCTGTCTTCAAAATTTGAGAGCCCAGTGAGTTTATATGATTCATTTTAGGGACAAGGTCAGAGAGGTTAGATAGAACAAAGCTATATAGAACAAACTATAGCTACATAGAACAAAGACATAGCTAAGGACTTAGTAAGTTAGTCCTAGCCACAAAAAGTGCATCTGTGCAACCTGGTGCAAACAGTGCAGGACAAGACAAAAAGACAGAGTGCAAACAAAAAATACAAGACAACACACAAAAGATATTACACAAACTACAATGCACAAAAGACAATAAACAGAAACAGCACTGACCAGTGTAAATACAGTATGTTCATGCAATATTGTGTGTGCAGAAATACTGGAATGAATGTGCAAAACAGCAATCAACTGTAATGTGAGACAGCATGTGCAAAGAGCAAAAAAACAGTGTGCAAAACAGCATGTAAACAGTTTGATGGATATATATATTAGAAGTGTGTGTAGTTGGTGTAGGTCTGTGCAGTCCATACAGTTGATGTGTGTGTGTTGTGCTCAGTACAGTTCAGTTAATTTATTAAGGAGTCTGATGGATTGTGGAAAGAAACTCTTACAAAGTCTGGTTCGGGGATGCCTGAATGTACAGAGGAGGAAGAGTGGTTATATTGGTAGAAGGATATTGGAGATGGAGCTGCCAGGTAAGAGGTTAAGAGGAATGCCAAAAAGGAGATATATGGATGTGTTGAAAGAGGATGTCAATTGAAAAGGAAGTTAATTGGTGTGAGTAGAGGACGCCAAGGATAGAGTTAGGTGGAAACAGATGATACAGGGAAATGCTGAAAGTAGTAGTAGAAGAAGAAGGTAATTCATTACTTGTGATTTTATATCGAAATATTCATTCTTCCTCTATAGATACATCTATATATTATGCCTCAAATTATGGCTATACAAAAATAAAATAAAAAAAATCCTCTTTTGGGAGGATGATCAATATTTTTTTTAAAGAAAAGTACAAATGAAAATTATAGGTACCAGTTGAAGTTTCATCTATTTATGGAAACTAAATAATATTCATTAGTTTAAATTCCAGCAGCGAACACCTAAAGTAAATGACTCATCTCACAGGTCAAAGCTTTATTTTCAATCTTTAAATCATTGAGAAAACACAAAAAATGCTGAATGCAACACACATATATATATATATATACACACACACACACACACACACACACACACACACACACACACACACACACACACACACACACACACACACACACACATATATATTTCACAGCATTTCACTTTCACTATTATTTTTTTAGACATAAAAATAAAACCTGTAATTTTCCTCAGACTCCAAGAAGTTTCTTGGCCATGTAACCAGGCATACTGTAGAGGAAGAGGGCCACGATGGCAAGCAGGAGCAGAGCCAGTACAATTTTTAACACAAGCCACTTGTATTGATTGCAGATAAAATAGCGGATTGCTTTCAGTGGGGTAATGAACCACAGGAATGTGGTGTCTGGACGGCTGTTGAGACAAAAGAGTAACATAATCTTTATGTTTCGAACAAATTTTGACCAAAAACAAAATAAGTTATGCATGAACCATTTTGGGAAGCTTTACTGCTTTACATAGTGTTCCATAGAGCACTAGAGTGCTACTACTTTAATAACCAAACTGTAATAATTTTAGCAGAACTTTTTGGACCCAAACCACATATCTGCTTTACAAACTGATGGCAAACAGAAAGCCAAATGGTCAAGCTATAAACAATCATCATCTTACTGTATATGGCATGTAAATTTATTTTGAATAGACAACTTAAACTTCAGTTTCAAAAACTGACAAAAATCTTATCAGTTTCAGTATTGTTTAAATGATATTCTGATGTCTGATATTCTGATATTTGTGTTCAGGCACAGATTACAAACTAATATAACATTACTTTGAAGGATATGCCCTATATAGCACATGCAAAGCTTGACCTGGCCTCACTAGCTTCATAAATCTTAGTTTATAGATACAGATAAGATCACCAACTTTTGAGTTCAGCTTAGAGTGAGATATATAGATTATATATATATATTAGATTAGATATATATATATTGGGGGGCGGGCGCTGTGATTATGGGGAGGGGCTTATGGAGGGGCGTGGCTTGATGATACAAACGCAAAATTCTTGCATTAGTAGACGTGTAGTAAGTATATATTAATTGTCAAAGTATTTGGTATCTGTAAAAAAAATCTTGGGAGATTTGCATTACATTTCATATAAACTGAATGCGTGAGAGTTGGCAGCCTTGTTTGTACTGTTTATTTTTATGATGAAGTTATGTAAAATAACTGCTCAGTGCTGCAAAACAAACATCTCTGCTAATGCTAACTTAATTCTATATAAACTATATAACAGAAAAGGCCTATTAGTTACTAGCCTAAACCGGACGGAGACACGGAGCGCCCTGTAACTCACTGACCTGCCTGAGTTCACAATTCACACGGTGCAGATGAGAGGGAGAACGGCTGACTACACAGTTTATGGGAATACATTGTGTATTTCCCTCACAATTGTCACAAAAAAACTCACTACACTGTCTGGTCTCTCTGCGCGTTGTTTTGCGAGATCATGCGGCGCGATTTTTTCCCCCTCACTGCTGCACGAGTCTGCGTGAGAATATGGGGGTGTGACGTGGAGCGTGAGATTTGGGTCATTTGCATGAGTTGGCAACCCTGTAAGAATGTAAATGGTAACGTGGTTTATTGTTACATTGTGTATGGAACAGTTACAAAAATAAGAGCTAATTTCTTGAAGACAGATGTATGGGCTTTGAAGAAAATGTCCAGAAATAAGTACATTGGTGGAGTTTATTTATTTTTGTCACACAAACAACAGATATATTACCTTACACAGAGGAAATACAAATTGAACAGAAATATGAACAATCAAGATGGAGTGCTAATGTGGAGTCATTACAAAACCTTATGTAACATCAACCCAAGTGGTGCAAACCAGTAACAGCTAAGATATGTACTATTTTACCACAAAGATAAGTCATACTGATGACTTGCAAATGTTTGTTTCAACATGAATGCTTCTAATTTCAGATTTCTTCTGTCAAGTAAAATTTCTAACTTTCCTAGGCAATAATGCAAACCTATGTTTCTCTACAGAAAATATGATACTGATTTCCCCTTATATTCTCTTTAAACAATGAACTATTTTAAGATTTCCATGACAAATCAAGCTATATATTGTTATATTTAAATTGAAGCTCTGTCCTGTATGTTGGACCCACTTTCCATACAGAACCAAATTTTGAGCATTAAAACACTGGAAGAATTTAAATATGAAAAGCTCATCTATAGTTAAGTTTAAATAGTATGTGCCTTAACAGTTTTTATGTCTCATATATGTTTTAATACTCAACAAGTTTACTAATGATGTTAGTGTAGATTGAACAATTGGAACCCGACCTCTTTGAGTTGCTTTAAAATCTTCCTCAATATGGTAAATCTTTTGACATAGTCACTGCATACATTTGCCAAAAACATTTACTAACATTGCACTAAAGATTCATGTCTTGTGGACACCAATTCTCAAATACACATACATATAAAAGCATTATACCTTTTTTCTATTAGCAAAACATATGCTAAAGCAAAGAAAATCTCTTAAAAGCAATCACATAAAGGTAATAAATGTCTTAAATGTAATCACATGAAAATATGGAAATATGGTGTTAATCAAACAACATGCAAACACCTTTTTTTGTGTTCAAAGCTCATATATTACTACTGCTTAAATAGCTTGAAGCCGCTTCATCTAGTATGATGTAAAATAAGTTGTTAAGAATAATAAAACTGCCATTTAGGCACCAAGGAGCTTTTTCACCATATACCCAGGCATACTGTAAAGGAATAAGCCCAGCATTGCTAACAACAGCAAAGCCACCACTATTTTGATGATCAGCCATTTGTAGTTGTTGCAGACGAGATATCGGATTGCTTTGAGCGGACTGATGAACCACAGGAATGTTGTGTCAGGTCGACTGTAGAACAAAAAAGATTAGTCAGCAAATGTTCGACGGTTAAGAAACATTAAGAAAAATAAGAAAAGCAAAATAGTGTGAACTTGAATTTATAGTAAAATGTGGCAGTATAATGCAACTAATATTTAGAAACATAGGTCTTATGTGGCATGATCATTTTTTTCTATTTGCATGAATCCTTGTTATTTTTATATTGAGCTCATTTCTGAATTTGTATAAAAAAGTGAAATAACTGCAATATTTCCACAAGAGAACCAAAGATGAAGCATTAATGATATTGTCAGTTTGTCAGATATTGTCTGTAAATTAGCATTTATGGCATATTATTTTCTGTGGGACAGAAAATCAGAAAAATATCAGGTTTTATATGATGGTTATAGTTACACTATAACCATTATTTTTAGCACACTTACCATGCAAAGGAGGGTGATACAAATCCAGACTTTGAATGCTGAACCGGTCATTTCCTAAGTGTCTCTGAAGATGCTTGTATTTATTTCCAGCGTTAAAAAAATTACATTTTCTATTTTTTATGTCATTTTTAAATTAATATTTGTCTACCATAATGTTTAGCACGATCTTTTATTTGCACCATTTTATTTCATCTTTTGCTCTTTGAGGGGAATATCCTTCTGTGTCTGTAAACACTGTTTCCGTGCGTTTGGAGCACAAATTTTTTTGGAGCACAAATGTTTATCAAAGGAATCCATGCAGGAAAAAACAAGATCTATGCCTCCTACATTTTATGTCCTGTACAGCACCTTACCCAGGCAGCAAACCTTGAATGTAGAAGACTTCGATGTCTAGAGTGTTTGCTTAATGTTTAATAAGGCTTCACATATTGTACATAACCTAAGAAAATGTTCTCTGTCTTTGTACAGTGAAGTTGTTGAAGTTTTATTTTTTAATTTCTGTATGTATTTGTCTTGTTGTCTGTTTCATTTAATTTCCAAGAAATATAAAAAGCCTATGAGATGATATTCACTGGCTTAATATTTCCTATAAGAATCAAATCCTTTATACATGAAATCTTCTATACATGAAAAACTCATACCAAAATCTTTCTCAAAAATTACTTGCCGTATTGTATATATCAGAGAAAAATAGACAGAAATATGCATTTCTGACAGTTTTATCAGCTCTTACTTGGGTTTCTCTAGAGGCTCTGGCTCATTGCGTCCTTCACCAACAGGACTTTTTTCAGCTTCTTCACCTGTCATAAGATGGAGCTCTGCCTCTACTTTGCCCTAAAAGATGGATAAACTGTCACTGAATGTTCATGAGGAAAAAAACTGCCATCAAATATGTACTTTTTACACTTTATGTATTGAGAATTGTGTAGGCTTTATGTACCGTGATTTCCATTTCATCATTTTCATCCCTGGCTATAAATGGCCACCAGCCCTTGATTCTTTTCTGCTTGAAGATGTTGACCATTGGCATATCTTGTTCGTTAAGTACCATGTCAAGGGTACACTGTTTTGCAGTTTTTGCACCACGAGGAAATCTGTTCAAATCTAGTTCAATTGCACCTGAATGGGAAACCGAAATACTCATGTAAAAACATAATAGTTATTCATTAGTGATGAAAAACTTGAATCATTAAATATGCTTATTAAAGTCAGAAAGTGCATTAGCAAAACAACTGAATATCTCACCCAGGAAATCATCTGCAGAAAAATGATCTGCATCCCAGACTTGCAGATTCAGACGGGCAGGGATCTTGTACTCAGTCTCGTCCCAGGAAAACATGGATTCCTTCTTTGAGATGACAATTTTCTCCTCAGCCATTAAATAGTCAAAGGGGTAAATGAAGCGCCAGTTGAAGTTTCCTTCCCCTGTTAGAGAGTGGTAATGGACATCTGTGTCTTGCTTGTCTTCTTGTTGACCTTTAAGCCATCTGAGAAGCACAAAGGTTGAACTTTACATGGACATAACCAGCAAAAATGCTCATGTTAAATGGTGATTATAATTAAAACAAAGCCATTTTACCCTCTCACAAAAATATCACTGGACTTTTCTCCTGTGAATATATCATCATCTTCCAGGACAACCTCATCTGTATTCCAAATGATTACCCTAAGTTCAAACCTATCATAAAGAAAATGACACCACAGTTATACTTCAATCATGTATAACATGACATTCATTTCTAACTTTTAAATGTGGATTATATAAGCCAAAAATAGTGTTTATAAAAAGACAATACTTCTTTGGTTTGCGTGGTGAGATATCAACAGCAGGTCCAGGTGCAGCCATGTCTTTTGGGAACAAGTCCACCCACATTTCGATTCTCCCCTAAACAAGAAAATAAGTCAAACAGATAGTGGAGCAAGACTCTTAACCTTAAGTCAAGCAAGTGGTCTGATGCAATTCATTCACAGAATAATTATTCTAGAATTTCAGGCACTGTAATTATTTTCAGAGACATGCCACTGACCTGCTCAATCCCAGGTTTATCAGGGTTCAGAAGAGGTCTTGTTTCTACATGCTCAGGGACAAGTTTGCAGCCCACTCGTGGAATGTCCTCCCAGTGATTAAGAACCGCTAAAGCAAGGTGATCATCTGTCTGCTTCTTGAGCCCTGTAAGAATCGATCCTCATTAAATAGCAGTAAACAGTATTTTCAAATGTCACCTACATACCACAGTGTAAGAAGTCACATGGTTTGAGAGTTCATAATTTCACAGTTTTATAAGTTGCCGTTGATACTGGATGCAGAGCAAACTTTCTAACTGTTCTTATTTTCAGCTTCTGTGCCAAGTAGTACTTCTGCTCAACTGCACCTGGTTACATTGTGTTCACAACCTGGTTACAACCTGTTTACCTGGTTGATGTGCTGTCAACTTTAAATTTCTAGATCTCTACATGGAAGATACCAAAATCAATATCCTGATATTTTTAAAAATTCCTGTAGAAATTTGGTCACTGTTTACGCAGAATTGGATAAATCATCTGTTACATATTGTTCTATGAACATGGGATAGCTGCCAACAAACTCGCATCTTCCTCTGGAACCACTTCAACAAGCTCCTACAGGATCAGCAGTGGTTCTCAAATGACAAAATACACTCGAAGTTTAATCACAGTTCTGCATGTAACTAGCTCTCTATTTCAACTCTCTATCTGCCAGTGGTTGGAAATAACAACTGGATAGCATATGCCTATATGTCAGAAAATACCATATAACTGACTGGAATTTTAAAAAGTTGTATTATGTTTAAGAGCCCGGTGAGATGGTTGAGACAACCACAAGGCTGAGACAACCACCAGTGTGCTTGTGTTTTCTGGTGATAGATATAACTAACTTCCAAAGTACACAATAATCTCCAGCCAGTGAGAGGAGACCATTTTTTGCAGAAAAGCCTTGTGTTTAAAGAAAGGCAGACTACAAGTCACTCTTGTTGAAATTAGATTGTATACACCTATTGTGACAGTAGGAGGGAAAAAATGTGTATGATGTAAGGAGAAGAAATAAAAAGTTGGATGTATGAGCAGCATTTAATTAATATCATGCACATAACTTTCTCATAGAATACATGTGATGAGAATATGCATCAGGAGGCCTTAAAATCAACATGCATATACTCCAGGTGATATTCACCACCCCTAGTGGTTATCAGGCATTAATATAGAATAAAGATAAAACAGATTAATAAGCAATAAAATAAGCAATCTCCCGTTACATAAAGGCAGACAACTTTGCCTTATTTTGTAAAATAGGCATATACCGTTTTCATCCTCAATTTCAGTTGGGCCTGTATAAACTCTGTTTGCCACTTTCACTCTTCCTCCAGGGCCATACTGGGGTGGATCTAATTTGCCATCCTTGCACAGTTTTGCTAGGATGTGTGTTGGCTTCATTGGGTCTCTCCAAACATTGTAACCATAACTACCGAACACAAATGGATAAAATTAGTAAAGACAAAAAAAAAAACTGCAGAAATTTCTTGGATGATTGACTAAATATTGTCTCTGTAATATGTACAGTGTTAGGCTAGGGTGATTTGTACATATATTTCCTGGCAGGAAAGCACATACATTGCATAGCTCGAAGAGATTCCACATGTAGCCCTGTGCTTGCTGTAATAACGGTTCTCCAAATCAATTTTTGTCTCTCCAATCAAGTCATCAGTGCCAACCAAATCCCAGTCATAGACAGACACGGTAAGAGTAGAGTCCATAGGGAATGTCGCCTCAATGTCAAATGATCTAGGAGGATTAGGGAGATAGATTTTTGTTAACAACATATGTTCCATCACATTTATATCTAGCCAAATGCAGAAACAAATATTAAAATTATTTATTTATTTGTATTTTTTTTTTTAAATAGGCTTGGTTCTTCTCTATCAACATTAACTTTCTATAAACCTACTTTCCGAAGACAGGATTAAGTTGTTTAGAGATGTAGTTTTCTTTGTCTTTAACCTCTGACTTTCCCAGTTTAATTGCAATGTATGGATCTGCTTTACCATTTATATCTGCAGGGTGTAGATCAGTAGCCTGTGAAAAAATTAGTTTAGTTAGTTTCGATTTTACACATAAATTAGACATCTTACTATACATATGTTCTCTTATATCTGGTGTTTTTTGAACATACCCTTAAGACATAGACACGAACTAAAACATTGACTGGGTCATTGTGTGGAATGTTCTGAAAAGTGCTAATGTTGGAATCAGTTCCCATTTCTCTATACAGCTCATCTGACACTTTGTACATACACAAGGAGCCCTGCAAAACAAAACAAAACAATACAAAACAAAACACTGACACTTATATCTAATAGAAATACAGCAAAGACTATTTCCTGTTATTTCTTTGATTGGATTTACCTTGAATTTGCCAACAAGTCTGTCCTCATCCATTACAGTATCATCATCATCACCACTCTTTCCTCTGTAAAGATTAAAAGTGTGCAGCCAGTCTTCAAAGCTATCAAATTCACTCTCTAACTCTCTGTTGAACACCTGTTGGAAAGAAAAAACAGATATACAGTCCACAATTATTTACGATAATTGTGAGCGCAAACTGTCACTGAAATAACTTTCCTATTTATCAAACAAATCAAAACAGTAAATGCTAATAAGAATGTTTACCTTTAGTTCCTCAATTTTAGGCTTTTTCTTTTCAGGTGAGCCCTCCCCTGGGGCGGATTTGTTCTTATCCTTGGCTTTTCCTTTTTTCTTCTTGTTTCCTTTAACATTAGATTCAGGTTTGATATCTGTTCATGGGTGGGCAAGGGGAAGGAGACCAGAGTGCTTACACACTTAAGAATTCTTCATGCAATACTATAGCATCTATCCTCAACATATTATCCTAGAAATAGAAAATTTACTAGCCTGCACATTATAAAAAATGCAAATATCTGACAATAAACTATAAACAATAAAGACTATAACTGGACAACATATATTTATTACTGATAAAACTAGTAATCTATAAGTTGACATGTCACACCTGATTTATATTTCAAATTAAAAGTTTAATTTTCATACCACTACTACTACTACTACTACTACTACTACTACTACTACTACTACTACTACTACTACTACTACTACTAGTATATATTAATAATAATAATAATAATAATAATAATAATAATAATAATAATAATAATAAAAATTTCAGCTGTTCAGAATAGGTTTATATAGGTTTATAATATGTAGTTTCATACCCCCACTCACTTTTCAGAGTTGAACAGATTTATTTTTTGCTATTCTGTGCCATGAGGCATTGTGCTGTATTTACCTGCCCCATCTGCATCCATGTCCTCTCTGTCCTCTGCCTCTGCCTTTTCAGCTTCTTGTGCTTTTAGGATCTTTATAGTAAGACGCATGTCACTTATGTTAACATTATAATTGTAAATTCATGTTAATTAATAAAGACAATAAAGATCTGAGGTAGATCAGCTACAAGTTTTTTTTTAGAAGACTTTTAAATCTGTCTCTTACTTCCATGAGGGTTTCAATTGATGCAAAGTATTTGGACCACCAATCCAGCATACTCTCATCTAGTTGTTCTTCTTCAGCCTCTTCCCCTTTCTTCCTCTTCTTTTTTCCCTTGCCTTCCTTGTCATCATCAGGCTATAATTATGAGGACATTATGTATTTTCCATTACAGAAGAAGAATTCCATTTACATAAGTTACAGTTTAAAGTTTTAATTTTAATCAAGTTAAAAGTTCATTCAGTGCCTGAATGTCTTTATAGAACAAAATGAAAATGCATGTCATCTGAGCAAGACCTAAAACCATATAAAGTGGTATATTCTTACCATATCAACCTTAACGACTGCATCGGATGCCTGTTGGGGTTAAATGAAAATTATTGCATTTGTTATTTAACGTTAATGCCTCCTGTTTTCAGAATAAACATGTTTGGGAGAAATTAAAAACAGAAGTGCTTGTATGGGGTACATACTGAGTCAAGTTTGACCATTGTTTCCATCTTCTTCACAGCAGGTTCGGGTTCAGTGTGAATCACAATTTCCTCTGTAGCCCAAAAACAGAAGGTTTTTTTTAATTTATTTTGATTTATCTTTAACTTTTAAGCACTCATTTAAACAGAATGCTAATTGTTCCACTTTAATTGCCATTTCTTGCTATTATGGTGAAAGTATTTCTTAACAGCTATCTATTTAAAAGAATGAGATTGCTTTTATATCAAGCAAAGGTTATAGTCTAGACCAACCATGTCCAGTACTTATCCACAAAGGGCCGGTGTGGGTGCAGGTTTTCATACCAACCATGCAGAAGCCACACCGGAGTCTACAAAAAGCCAAGAACAACTGATTAAACAGGTGGAATCAGGTGTGGCATCTGCATGGTTGGAATGAAAACCTGCACCCACACTGGCTCTTCGTGGATAAGATTGGACATGACTGGTCTAGCTTGTTGTTCGTTTGTTCCTTAGTCAAAGATTTAACAATATAATTTTAATCCAACTTTGATTGTATACCCACCCATAGCTGACCAATTGTTGACACTCTTGTCTGGCGGCCTGTAGATGAATTTGCGCAATGTGGTGACTGCGTGGGTGCCAACCAGTGTATAACGGCCAAAAGCTCTGCAGTCCACAACTCGAATATTCAGAGGAGGATGAAGAAGCTCATTCTCTGGCAGGTCCTAGTAATAAATGAATAAATTACAACACAAATAAATAATAAATAGTATTAAATTATATTCTAAGTTTTCTGGTTGTGATATTATTATGGTTATAATGTTATTTTCTTGAAATAATGGATGTTATTTCTTAAAGTGTAATAATACAGAAGAGGGTTCTCAAATCTAGTGATGGAGACATTGCCCTGAAACTTCTTCTAAAACACATGATCTGACTTACAGATGTCTTAATGTTCAGCTAAAGAGTTAGACAGGTGCATTGGGAAAAATTTTTTTTTAGGACACTTCCCCCCAGGACTGGAGTACCCTCTCATGTAAGCAAGTCATTTTTAATTAATACAAGTTTGATCCAGTTTGAAATTCGAATGACTGTTGAAACCCACCACTTCAAACCATTTGACCAGCGTGCTAAAATTGGGATTTTTGTTGTAATTAGGAATGAGAGCTGACTGTATCCCCTTTCCAGCACATTCTATGTCTACCCGTGGTCTGTCAACTTGGGCAAGGTTTACTCTCTTCAGGTCCCTCAGACCCCAGAATAAAATCTGCCGAAAAATTAATTCATATTATTAGTGTGTTCACTTTGAAATACAATGCTTTTATAGCATGATGTTCGCTTGCATGTAGAAAATAGCTTTTCACCTCAATACGATATTTGCTCAGGACTGGTCTAATGCCAATGGGGACGGGCAGAATCGGACCACGATCCATATCTGTGGGTCCGTCTATGGGGGGGAGATCAGCCTTTCCACCTGGTCCAATCTAAATTATTTGTTGACAATTGTATTATTTTAATTATCTTCCGTTGTTTCCGTTGTATTAGTACAATCTTATACATCTGCCAGGTATATCAATATACTCTTATCACCTGCAGTAGTTCAAAAGCTGCAAGCAGTTCTCCAGCAGTGCAGTTTCCACGGTACACCTGGTAATACTCTAGCTGAGGAGGGAATCGTGGTGGCCCGTAATGCTCATCTGACATCTTAGTTATTGGCTTTGCAAATATCCTCCCCATGAAATCAGCTTTACCCTACAAATGTATCAAAATGTACCTTGTCAGCATTGACTTGTTTTTGAGCATGCTAACAGAATGCAAAAGCATATCATTGCTTACCATACTGTCTTGGTCATATATCTCGATGACAATAATTGGAGGGTCATCCCTCAGCTCACTAGCCTCACCATATAATTCAACATTGTCAAATACAAGAAGTTGATCCCATGTGGGGCAAAGGGTCTCATTCACTATCTGATAGAAGAGATTCACATGATTTTATTTCAGTGGGCTGAATAGATTAATTTTTTAAGTTAAAGGTAAACATGTATTATTGTAAATTAGAGAGTCTTACCTCTGTGACCTGGCTGTGAGTTGAAAAAAAGACTCTGGCAAAGGGGTCTGAAAGACCTGTGCTATCTGCAGCAAACAGGCTCCTTGCTTGGTACATGTGTACTCTCAGCTGGAAAATTTGCTTCACTGTTAGAAGCAATTTCAAATAGTTAGGTGATAGACACAATTGCATTTGAGTAAACTGTAATCTATATTTTTTAACCAAATAAATTCTGTTTACTGGTGTAGATCAAGCTGATTGGTGGTGTTGAATGCATTCCTGGGCCTTTGACAGCCTTGTTTTCCTCAAATCCATTTGGTAATCCATTCAGGAAGTCTTTGCGGTGCTTGTTTAAACCCAGCCAGAGGTAAATTTCAGTCTTTGCTTGGACAGTCCAGCCTGCTGATCCAAAGCCTTTTTTACCTGGGAGCTAGAGAAATTGGCAGAGAATCATTATATATAAATCATTTTTAAAAATGTGATACAGAAAGATTTATTTAAAATCTAGTCTGAGTTCTTGTATATGTGATAAACAAATTGTTTACAGAATTGAATCCAACCTTTAAAAAAATGGTCTTGACTTTTGCACAGTCTTTCCCAATCTCCTCCTCTACATTAGAGAAAAGGAGGTCTTTGGAGGGCACTCTAGCATATGCAATGCGTTTTCCATTGCTGACCATCCATATGTAAACATCTGGAACACTGTGTTGAGGCTGCAGTAAAATTGATTTTACATATTGTATTATTTTCCTATTTCAGACTATAAAATAACATTAATAATTTGTCAATATCACCTCATCAGACAAGAATCTCAGTTTCTGAAGAAAGTTTTGTGCCAATTTGACTTTATCCTTTACAGTTTTTCTTTTCACTTGAGATCGCATCGTCTTTGCTTGTTGTGCCATCATTTCCTAAAGAGATTATCCAACAGTTTTGTAAAACATACAAAAATAAATATAAACCATATTTGACATTTTGGATCTTTTGAGTACCGTACCAGCTCCCACATGCATAATTTCAGCTTTTCTCTATCCAACTTTGTGATCCCTGTCGGGTTTTGGTCCTTGTTTGCCAGTGTTAGAAATTTGCTAGAAGAGAGTTATTAAGTTATTTTAGTTTCTGAATATATGTAACACCATGTAATGTTGAGAAAAGTATATTTTACGTATGCAGTATATTTTGTTAAATCAGGGGTGCCAAATAGTGTTCAGTGCTGGCTGGCACAATTTGTTGATTTCCCTTCTCTAATTCCCCTTTTAAGCTGGTATTTATATGTTGCATTGAATCAGTTCTATGTGGCGGAAAATGTCCAAACTGTTTTCTACTCCAGCCATCCAGGATAATATTTGGGAAATCCAGCCCCAGAGTGTGTGTGGGAACATTTTTCCAACCTGCAGCCATTACTCAGTTCTTCTAGAACTCCTCTGAGCCTTCGCTCAGGAAAAGCCTTCTCCGTTTTAATAATCTCATGAACATCATTCAATCCTTCTTCCTTTAAATAATAATAGAATTAGTTTTAGACATCTAATCATCAATTGTGATGCAATATTTAAAAATGTCATTGAAATATTTAAAATATATAACCTACCAACTTATCTGCAATGTGGTCTATTATGTTGGCATTGTATAGCCTTCTCCTCTGGTCTTGCCACCAGCTCTTAATATAAATACAGGGCTTTCTCTCAAAATATGGAAGGTGAAAGTAGTTCCTGTGGAATGAATGAGTAAAAAATGACCAAAAATAACAGACAGTGCAGTGTGATATAGTTTGGTAGAGATATTCACATACCTATCAGTGATGACTGGTTTCATTGGTGGAGTGGTGGACACTGATGCCAGTTCTCCATCATCATCCACCTCTTCATCACTGGAGGCTTGGATGAGTTCGGACGCTTCATCACCTTCTCCTTTCTTCGACCTCTTTGATCTTGGTTTGGCAGGCATATCAACATCACTGCCATAATTTCCTTGTTGAAAGTAGACAACAAATTAACCTTATGCTTTTGGCATTTTTTTTTGTATAAATATACTGTAAAATGGCAAATGGAGAATTTCCTTTACCTATTGTAACTTCAAAGTTAATGGGCTTGTCACCAATCTTTCTGTCAATCATTGTTGCTTCTAGAAATGCTCCAAACAAGAAAAATTCATCAATTTTTCCAGTGGCATTCTAGATTTAGGGACACAAAATAGATAAATGTATTACAGAATTACATTGAAAATATAAATTGGAAACCAATGTTTTAATAAAATAAAATGAATTTTACTAGCAATTCTCTGAAAACCACATTTATAACAAATGTGAGTTGTAAGTTCCAAATCAAGCATCTTTGACTTAAAGAGCAACAGCATTGTGAACTGTTTACAGAAAAAAACATCAAATAATGATTACAGTTACAACTGGTACCTTTATATCATATAAAGTGTTGTACTGTTTATACTATTATTGTTGTAATAATATAATTAAATGCTTAGCACATTTAATGTTAACACTTATGCAAAGTGCACTATCCTACTATGGTAAACATTGTCTCACTACGAAAGGTGTTCTAAATTAATAATGTAGAAAAAGAAAAAGAAGGGCATCGATAATTCACAGTAAATGCCCAGTAATGTTCTTTCCTATCTTTGGATCAGTTACCTCTGAAATGTTGGGTACTCCTTCCACTTGGACTTCAGGAGAGCACATTATCTCTGGAGAGGATGTGTCCAGAATCTCCACAGCCAAGCTGATCAGCAGACGGGCCCGAAATGAAACTCCCTCTCCCAGTCCCTCATTCAGATCCTGATACTCATCCATAATGGTGTAGCTTCTAAGTGAACCATACATGTTCACCCAGGCAGGCCCCAGGGTTGGGAGAAAGCCTGGCAAGTAAAGGATGACCCAATAAATTTGAATCCATTACAAATAAGAATACAATAGTAAAATATTGGCTCAAAATATGACCTGAAATATTCACCTTTATCTCCATCGTTTGAGATTTTTCGTAGGTCAATGAAATGTGTTCCAATAGCCACATCATTCACTTTGTCTGCATCCCGGATTTGAACCTTCATGCGTTTACACAGTGGTGGAAATTGTTCAGTGAAAATGACCTGCTCATTCCAGATTGGTTCATAGCAGCTTTTCTGGATAGAGGTTTTTCCCTACACATCACAAGAAAGAGGCCATAAATTTAAATGCCACACTAATGTGCCAGTGCAGACAAATGAATGTTAACCAGATACAAAAACTCACCTTTTGACCAGCAAATAGCACCTGAACATATGGGTCCACCAGGTCTTTATTCTCACCAATAAATGCCTTTTTCACATTGGCCATAATGCTGGTGTTCATCTTAGGTAAGCCTTCAGCTCTGTAGATTTTTATATAGAATCGAGCCCATTGACGGTCAGCTGGAACACCTTCTGGCAACAGAAGATTTCTACAAAATGGATTACATATAAATTAAATGTCTTTTTTTCTACTAATATAGGCAATTTTTCCATGAAAAAGTAGATGTTTCCTGTACCCCTCGATGTCATCTTCGTCAGTTTCATTGGCCTTGTGTGGAGTTTTGATGTTGTCACCTTTTGTAACCACAGCAATGTCACATTTTACATAGCCTTTGCACCCTGCAGTGATGTCATCCGGATCGCATAAAATGGCCCATTTGTGGTAGAACTGGTGGTCTGTGAAGGAGGGAGCTTTTTATTTCTTCTCTTGGAAAAGAGATTGTTCAATCTGCTACAAGTACACTATAAGAAATGCTTTTACTCTCACTGTAAACTAAAATCATCAGTATAGGCAAAATAAAAGAGGCATGTGCTTGTTACCAGGCTGTGAATAAACAGTTCCCACATCCATCTTGAAGGCACCAACCACTGTTCCACTTCGCAGAAGATTTTTAGAATGGATAACCTATAAATAATTTACATCACGGTGAAGAAAGGCTATATTTCTATGCTTGAAAAGGCTAATTAAACACTTTCTTGAGTAGCTTTAAAAGAAAACTTACTGACACCCTCAGAATCTTGTCAAACATGACATCAGGAGGAACATGGAACTCGAAGACAAAGTACTAAAATATATACAGATCAGTATATTAGTATATAAACAACTTTTATAGAAACCATTAAATGTTGTATTTAGAAGCCAACAAAGAGAGTTTTCGAGAGGTTCCTCCAAAATTTGTTGATATACCTGGTAATCAACATTACCTCATTGTAGTAAGGGCAGTTGGTTGACTCCTTCATTGAAGTGTACTTTTTCTCATCACCAATTTCAACACAAACCACTGGATCCATGTTCAATCCCACAAGCTGTCGGGCCTCAATAACTGTAATGCTCACCTAAAGTGGATTAATGCAAAATTAAGGTAAAATTTCCATTACATGATATTTAGGATCGAAGATTTAGTATTCAATGATTTGTAGTGTCATTCACTTTCAGTTGACATTTATTTACACATTTACATTTTTTAAGTTATCTTAATTCATTTAAATGTGTCAATTTAAATTTGGCACCAAAGTTGATTTAATTGGGTGATAATAAAATGATAGATATGAGTGCTATTTAACATACTTGGAAATCCATCAGTCTTCCACAGCTTGGTTCAATTTTGATGTCAGGTTTTGATCTGAAGTAAAATAAATAATGTAAAATAATGTGCATTTTTGACACTTCACCATATTAATGAAATGTAGAATATTTTGTGGTTAGATGCATGCTCACCTTTTGTTAGATACATTAGTTGTTACAGCAGTAACAGAGGCCAGTGAAATAGTGTCAGGGTCTGGTCCTTTGCCAAACCTTCTGTCCAAGTCCTCTGTCTCCAAGATGGCTGGCTCATCTGAGAATAACAACAGATAGTGAAAATGATTTAGTTTACTGCATTTGGTTTACTTGTGAGGTTACATTGTCATTTGTAAAGTGAAGTGAAAACAATCCCAAAGAAGCAATCTATAATGACTGATCGAATGAAATGAAATGGAACAATATAGCTCTTACCTTTCCCATCATCCTTAGAGCCTCGGGACTTTCCACGCTTCATGTTTGAGAAATATGTTATTTTTCACTTCTGTGAACCAGAGAGGAGAAATGTGGAAGTTAGACCATTAGGTACTCCTTAATATCAATATACAATAATAAATTAGGGGAAACCAGAAACCTGTGCCAAACTTATGCTAACATGAGGAGAACTCAGCACAAACAGTAATCCCAGTATAGGATTGAACTGGGGATCCTGGTAATGTTAGTAAACATGTCACCCTTAGAACATACATATGTACTGTATACATTTGAATAGTTAGCAGATTCTTGTATGTCTGGAGAAACCTTCCTTGTAGAACAATAAAACAGATTCTTTCAGATTGGATTTCCAAGGATGAGGATTTCAAAAGCTAAGAACCATTAACTACCCAAAGAACTCTTAAAAAATTACTATAAAGGTTTCTCTAACTTTTAAGTATCTGAAAGTTTCATCTCAGTGCATGACTTTGCACACAATCTTGTGATTAGTTACTAAGTTATTTACTGGAATATATCCTCACCCATTAACACATGAACATAAATCTGTACATGTGCACATGTGTAAGCTGTAAACTGTATTTGTCACTTCTGATTATCACTGAAAAAGAGCGGCAGTACTGTAGCTTTTTATCCCATATTTAATTTACACCCACTTTTCTACCCAACCATCTCAGGTATTGTTGCACATCAAACGTAGTATCTTGTGATAATTTGGCCTCAAGGGGTGTTTTAATATTTAAAATGGATGACCTAATTCCATCAACAAGGTCGGGATTGCATTTCAAAAACCTGAAGTTGTAATAATCTACATTATTACATTAATTAATTGTACGTTGGTCTACACTGGCTAAAAGAATAGATAAGAAATGAAAAATGATAAAGACCAAGCAAAGCAAAACAGTTTAAATGCAAAACTAAGTAAAACTTTTTATGTAAACTTTGGCAGAATCATTTTGTAGTTTGTATAGAAAACAAATTCCAGACATAGCTATATAACAAAACTGGCAGTTATCATAAAAGTAGGGATAAACGTTCATCTGTAGTTGTTCTGTTTCTCCATAAACAAAGGTGCTCCTTTCTTCAGGAGTGTGTAATTACAGAGCAATCTGTTAGCACTTCTAATTTACACATACAAAGCACTTAGGATTAATTCAATGATAAGTTCTCAGATACTTTATTATTTTCTCAAAAGAATTATTTCTAAAAATAAACAACAGTTTAATATAAAAGAGATAGGTTGATTTTAACAAAATTGCGACTAGAAACTGTCCTATCTGTATATTCTTTAATGTCCCACTTTAAAGACATCATCTTGCCAGAAGGTTAGGATTAGAACAAATGTAATCAGTGTATTCGGCTTCATTCAAAAATAGTACAGTTTTTATATACAAAGTTTACATACCATAAAATAGAACAGATCTTCAGTTCTTCAGAGCTTCTGCATCCAGAAGAAACTCCAATGTTTAATGTGACCCCAAACAAGTTGTTTTACATAGTCAAAACCAACATTCACTTGACAGAAACAAAAAAGGCCCCAAAAGCAAAGTAAGCCAAAAGAGTTTGGTTTGGTTCAAGGCTGGAGTTGGGCAAGAGAGATGTGATATACCAATTAATAGTGTATGAGAGCTGAACCTGAGACACTAGTAACTAGAACTAGCTCCCATTGAGAGTCATTACTCCGGGTTACTAATGATTAGGTATGCTATAAAAATGCAGCATAATGCAGAACAATATTCCAAACAGATTTTACTAAATAAAATTTCAGTTAACTCTATTTTGCAACTGTAAAATTTAAAAGATTTAAGGTCTTATCATATACCATGCTTATTGTCTTGCTTATTGTCTCAAATGAGATATGTGAAACTTTGTCTATGTGTTACAATGATGTAATAGACAAGTTGTTGTCTTTTATAATGGCCACTGTATTATTTTTTATGGACAAAATAATCTAGCACCCTAGCAAGCTAGCCAAACTTCGTGTTAATTAAAAATGTATACAATCTTCACAACTGGTGAAATACCTCTGCACAACAATGAATGGCTCATTTATTGTAATGGAAACGTGCTCACATTTTCTTTTTTCAAAACAATGGCAAACTATCTGCTACTTTAATTATTCAGCATACATTGTTTCAGTTGGGATGTGGGACCTTTGTCCACCCAAATTGGAGTCATGTGTTACTCAACAATACAAGATTAATAGCCTCTATTCAGGTCTTTAGTAGACTAATACTAATTGAAAACAGGAACTGCATGCCATCTTCCAAAACTTGGTTTTATGAAATTACTGAGCTATTGTTACAACATAATTCTCTTTTTTGGCTGAAGGTTGAAACAATGAAAGGGCTGACAGTCTTCACACTGAGCTTCTCATTCTGTAGAAATGTTTAAAATGCTGTAAAGTTATTATTATTATCTATAATAATTCTTTTGGATTTCATTCACTTTTTGAAGATAGCTTTCAGTACAAATTATTAGTATTTTTTAAATCCAGCTACAGCAAGTCTCATTAATAAACCATACTATTTGTAAACTAGATGCTGTGTTCTAATGTTGCCTGTATCCAATTAAGTGTTACCTTTAATTTTTAATGAATGCTCATCATTGCTGCAGGTTTGATCTTCATTAGACAAGCATAATAGTCACATTAACAGGGAAACAATAATTCATTAAATTGAAGAACATAGTAAAAGGTGTTAGGGTTATTTGGAGCTAATATGACATTCATGACATGTCCTTTACAATGACCTGAAGGAACACATCTAAAATCAAACTTAACATGAATGCAAGATCATTTAAAAACTATTAAGCTGAACTAGCGAGTAACAAACATTTCTCTATATTATGTTTAACTTTATTTGAGTAGCTGAGTTTTACTTTTTCTATGTTCATTTGGTTTCTTTGGTACTGAATCTAGTGTCTTGATATAGCTAGGTTTAAATGCCTGATACTCCTGCTGACACAACATTAACAACCTAGCTGAGAGATCCTGCCTTTAATTACAAGGTTGCGAGCAATGCATGGACAGAAGCATGCTACTGTAGTCTCCTGTACTGCTTAAATGAAGGTCACTTTCATTCAACACAATTATTGCCAGTCCAACATTTCACAATGTTATCTATGGACATTACCTGTGTGAAAAATCTCAATAGACGCTCATAGATATCAGAACTGATTTGTTTTTCAGGTGAAATATACATGAACTGATACTGTATGTGAGCTCATGACATATTCTGCATATGGCATAGCTCTCATACTTAATGAGAACAAATAATTATTTTGGCATAATATATTAGATAAAGTCATCGTCAGTATGCTGAATCTGAAACTTGGTAAACAAATGTGTTTTTTGTCAGACCTACCAATAGTAAGGGGTTAATTGATGACTGCATGAACAACAATTCTACAGAATGGCACCTTTTGCAGTGTCATCCAGGGTGAAGCAGAGCATGACTTGATACCGGCTTTGCAATCTTATCAGGGCACTGTCAAAAGCCCTTTTCTTGGCCGTAGACACGTAATCCTGCTCTCTTTGTGCTTCAGTGCCTCTTTGGCTGTTTCATCTGACTGTAATGCAATATGGCATCTCAGTACTGGGAGTTTCTGCGTGGTATGCTGGCCAGCAGCAAGTCCATCATCACTCTTTATTCAGGGGTAAATCCAAACTTATAATGAGATGAAAGCCATTTTTGCATTATAATCAATTTATAATCTATGTCAAATGTTTATTTTAAAAGCTTGACAGCAAATATGTTCCTTAAATAAAAGGTTTCATACAATGCAAACAGTGTTATCCAGCGGTAGAGTAAGAATGTTGGTCACAATAAAATTGTTAAAATAACTTCTGCCGGTTTTATAAAACAGAAACAGGATATTCACAAAAGTTAGAAACTTGCTTCTTAAATCTGTTCAATTAAATCATCGACTATGCAATCCTTCGTGGTGCAGGTAAGATAAAATTATAAATTTACTATTGATTTGTACCAACACAGAACTGAGGTGCAAATGCTTTATGTATACTAAAATGTACATGATCTGTAATCTTTTATCTTGAATATTTTGTTCTACAGCTTGGCTTTATGGAAACCAGTATATCATCTATGAGCAAAACTCTGCTGGAGGTCTGCAGAATTGGACCTAATGTGTAAGTCTCTCATATAGATGAGTAGCCTATAGATATTTACAGCTACTGTATACACTCATTATCTACAGTATCTGATTAGGAACACCTCTACACCTCCACATTTATGCAAATTTATAATCAGCCAAATCATGTAGCCATAGTCCAATGCAAAAAATCATGCAGATACAGGTCAAGAGTTTAATGTTCAAACAGCATCAAACAGCAGAATGAAGAAGAAGTGTGTTCTCTCTGACTTTAACCATGACATGCTTTTTAGTGCCAGACTGAATAGCTTTGAGTATTTCAGAAACTGACTTTCTCCTGGGATTGGGATATTCACAAACAACAGCTTTTAGAGGTTACTTAGAACATTTCTTGTTCTCTCTCAAAGGCTAGTGATAGCATTGCGGTCAGCAAGGTGCTTCTGAATCACTAAATGCATGAATACATTGTCTGAGCTGTCTGTCCTATGCATTTACCACAGCTCACAATTGGTGACCTTAGTCTTCAATCCAAGATGTCAGACTATCTTCAAGTGAAGGTGATCTGACTGGTTTGCTGTGAGTACTTAATGATTCTTTATCCCAAATTGTAAAGTAAATACATTATGAAGTAAAACATACAACAAACAATTTAAAAAATGTTCTCATCCACCATCAGAGACTGGCAGCCCTGACTCTCTTCTCTTAATTAATCAAAGCTGTGACATTTACATGCATGAAGAGTCAGACATTCCATACTTCTTCTTTTTCAGATCTCACACAATTTGGTACTCCAAATTTTGTATGTTGTACAGTGGTTGCTCTGTCCCTGCTGGTGATTCTCCTGTTGATGCTGTTCGTATTATATTTAGCAGTGCTGAGGGAGTGTAGCAAGTAAGTATACTTTAACAGTGAAAATAAAACAAGCCAATTCTGTTATTGACATTTAACTAATCAATCTAGAAGTTGCTTTGTTGTGTTTAAGTTATGGCTTTTTGTCTTTGTTGATTTCTGCGCTTTGTGCTGTGTGCAGGTTGATGGTTGCAATATTGTGTGTAATGGCATATAAATTAGTCACATTTCTGCTGGTCACACTTTGTGTGACCTTCTGTAAAATGACAAATATGTATCCTTCCTGTCCACACTTACCATTCCTGTACCTCCTAAGAAAATACTTGAAAATGTTTGCATCACTAGTGTATGACCCCTGTGCCCCTGACTATTGCCTTAGAAATCTGGCTACTTCTGGATTGTCAGTATACCTGTACCCCAAAGTTGCACTGAATTCATCATATGCAGATTGTAATGCCATCACAGGCAAAGAAAAGTGTGTCTCAGAGGAACTCATACGTAATAGTAAGTAATTAATTCTCAAAAATGTAGCCATTCATTATTTCTATGTAGCAAATTTATTGTTTACTTCATACAACTAAAGTATTGTATGAAGTTAAATGGTACGGTATGTGAGTATGGTTTTGTCATGTCATATTTTTCAGCCATAGCATGTCCCATGTCCATCCCCAATAATCACTTAAACCTTGTCTATGTTACCCTAATGTTACATTCAACATTTTGTGACACTCTTATATAGATATATGCTACATTATTAGAGTTTATTATGGGTTGGCAACTAACTTGACTAAACATATGTGTTTATGTGTGCTTGTGGTCATGGGCGTAAATTTCATTTAACAGTAAAGGGGACAATAAATATAAAATTTCTCATGAGCAATTTTTAAAGGGGGACACAAATAATACAGTCTAATTGTACTTATAAAGATATGTCCCCACAGTGAAAAACTTTGCTTTTATCATTATTATTGTAGCATGGAGACTGTGTCATTATGGTTATTTTCAAAGTTTTTCTCAGGTTCAATGACAAAGCAGATTTTTCTTCAAAACTATTTATTGCATTGTTTGTGGTGTTTACAGTTAAGCCAACAACATACAATAAAATATAAACATGACTGATATTGTGAAAAATATATATAAAATAAGTAATGTTTTGTAACTAATGTTATTAAATAATCAATTTACAGTAACTGCTCTATGTATAAAAACAACAAAACGGCTTTCACTATGCAACAAGCTATTGTGAACAAGCTACGGTTAACTAGATAAGTAATATTTTAATCGCTAACAGGGGCGGTTCTAGGATTTCATCTTTAGGGGGGCTTAGCCCTCAGTGAGAATTTAAAAGTTTTATATTATGTATTATATGACTACATAGTAAGCCAAAAATTATGGTATTATTTAAAATGGCAAAAGTGGACACCAAAATGTTACGCATGGTGTAATGATGCCAGTCTTGAATCAAATCAGTTCATGTATGTGTGCATTCTCTACAAACAGTGTGTCCAATTAATACAGATATAAAAAAATATTCACAGGACAAAGACCAAATCAATAAGTTATTTTTATTTTGTTTTGAATGGATTGTTTGCATTAATATTTTGTTTGTGCCATCAACTCTGGTAATAAGTAGAAGGTATTGGTATAACTGATTTTTTTTTAACTTAATATAATAATGCAGTTAATCTTCATAAAATACCTTCTATAACCGTCTTACGCCGATTAACGTTATAGTTAAATGCATCCAGCTCCGACTGCGCGTGCACGTGTTTCTCCGTTCAAATAAAGCAGACAGCTGATGACGCACTTTTGAAAGACTACAGCGCACGCGCGTAAAAGCAAAGTAAAAAAATTCGCTCTTGGGTCAGACTGATAAATAATTTTCTTTCCCATCGACGACATGTCCTGCATTTTGACGTAATTTTTTATTTTTTTTTTTTGAAAGTAAAAATTATACTTATAGTTTTAGGGTGGCTGAGATCACAGACAGGGGGCTGGAGCCACCCTAAAGAAGGTCTTGAACCGCCCCTTGTACTGAGTAAAAAAATGTCTGAATATTATAAATATAATGTGATGATTTACCTTATTCAAATACATGAGAAAATAATTTCAATTAATAAAAACTTAAATCACAGAGGACATTCTTTACATTAAAAAAAAGCCTGAGCTCATTTTCTCTGTAAAGCAGCAGCTTCTCTCTCTGTTATACTATAACACAAAACTTAGAAAACGAAACTTAAAGAACGAAGCAACGAACGAAGCAACGAACGAAGCAACGAACGAAGCAACGAACGAAGCAACGAACTCACTCACTCACTCACTCACTCACTCACTCACTCTCAGTGCAGGAAAATGGCAGAGTCCAGTATTTCAGTACATTTTTCTGTGGATCACTTCAGCTGTCCAGTGTGTCTGGATCTCCTGAATGATCCAGTGGCTACGTCCTGTGGTCACAGTTTCTGTAAGGTGTGTATTAATGGCTTCTGGGATCAGGAGGATGTGAAGGGCGTCTACAGCTGTCCTCAGTGTAGAGAGACTTTCACTCCAAGGCCTGTTCTACGCAGGAACAACATGCTGGCTGAAGTGGTGAAGAAACTGAAGAAGACTGAACTCCAAGCTGCCTCTCCTGCTCACTTTTATGCTGGACATGGAGATGTGGAGTGTGATTCCTGCATAGGGAGAAAACACAAAGCCGTCAAGTCCTGTCTGGTTTGTCAGGCCTCCTATTGTGAAGAGCATCTTAAACCTCACTATCAGTCTCCTGCCTTTAAGAAGCACAAGTTAGTTGAAGCCTGTGCAGAGCTCCAAGAGAAGATCTGCTCTGAACATGACAAACTGATGGAGATCTACTGTCGTACTGACCAAAGCTTCATCTGTTACTTGTGTATGATGGATCAACATAAAGGTCATGATACAGTTTCAGCTAAAACAGAAAGAACTAAAAAACAGGTGAGAACTGGATATTATTATTCTTTTTTAAGTTAATTTCTACAAATTCTATTTCTAATCTAATTTCTATTGAGGTGATCTGATTGGTTATATGACTGTCATTCAGTGTAAGGTGGATTTTTATTAAAAGTCAAAATGTGTTTTGTAAAGACGTGTGAAACAGTTCAGACCAGTCAGTGTACTTTAAACAGCCAACGGCATAACAATAATGATATGATGATGATGATGATGATGATGATGAAGATATTTATCATTGTCATGTAAAACTTTTTTCTGATTTCAAAGTCTATTTTATTTTACTTCTAAAAGTGTTGAAGCTTCCTTAAGGCACATTTACATTTACTTTATATTTATATGGCATCCACTTCCTCCAGGTAACATTCACTGTCTGATCTACAGAGGGCGCTGTTCCTCACAAAGTTTCCTCCTAAAAGCTCATTACAGCAATAAGAAATGTTCCTGTCTGAGATCACAAGTGTGTCTTTGTTCTGATTCAGTCTGAGATTCATTTGTTCCTCTCGTCTACTTTTCTCCTTCTCTATGATGTGTTTCCTCTCTGTAGAGTTTCCTGTCTCTCTGTGTTTCTCCTGGATGTGACGACTTACCCAGCTTCACTGTTAATCAACATCTCTCAGTTGATGGAGAGAGGAAATCTCTCTCAGATCTGAAAAAACAAGTGAAGCAAATCTGTGAGGAGAAATTCAGCAAAATCAGACCACAAGGTGAACAAACAAACATTGTTTCTGTATCACAGTAAAAAGCCGTACAATTCATCTAACAGAAATAAGAAGTAAGCAGGAACAAGACTGCAGAAAATCGCACAGTATTAGAATCAGTCTTGTAAATGACATCAAGATCAATTTAGCAGACAAAGTACAAATCTACTCCGTCCAAGGTGTATCCAGCCTTGATGCCCGATGATGCCTGAAATAGGCACAAGCTGCCCGTGACCCGAGAAGTTCTGATAAGCAGTAGAAAATGAATGAATGAATGAAGTAATCTTACATTTGTGGAGAAAATGTGAGGAAGCAAATTTTTCACATTCACACTTTAAACTGTTTCCACATCATTTTTCTGTCTCTATTTTGCTCTGTGTCTCCAAAGCTGCAGCAGTTCAGATGATTTTACCTTCAGAACCAAAGAGTAGAGAAGATTTTCTGCAGTGTAGGTTTTACACACACACACACACACACACACACACACACACACACACACACACACACACACACACACACACACACACACACACACACACACACACACACACACAAACACATAAATACAGACACACACAGACACGCACACACACAGACACACACACACAGACACAAACATACAAACACACACAAACATTCAGTACACACACACAGACATGTCTGTATTGTTAGATCCATGTTTATAGAGCTGCATTAGGAGGATAGATACACAGACAGGTGTCTCACACACACTTATTATAAATCCTGTGATTAACATCTAATATGTGGACATTTTATTACTGTAGATTTCTGCTATCTGACTCTGGATCCAAACACAGCACATCATCAACTCATTCTGTCTGAGAAGAACAGAGTGGTGACATGCAGTGAGACACAACAGCGATACTATGATCATCCAGAGAGATTTGACTCCTTGCCTCAGGTGTTGTGTAAGGAGAGTGTGTGGGGACGCTGTTACTGGGAGGTGGAGAGGAGCGGTTATGTGGACATATCAGTGTCATATAAAGAGATCAGCAGGAAAGGACAGGGTATTGAGTTTTTGTTTGGACACAACAGTCAGTCCTGGAGTATGTGGTGTTCTTCTTCCCCTGTCTCTTTCTGGCACAACAACATCAAGACTGCGCTCCGAGGTCCATCATCCTCCAGAATAGGAGTGTATGTGGATCACAGTGCAGGAACTCTGTCATTCTACAGCGTCTCTGACACCATGAGGCTCCTCCACAGAATCCACACCACATTCACTCAGCCTCTATACGCTGGAGTCCTGATGTGGAGTTATAACTCATCTGTGAGGTTTTGTGATCCAAAATAAAATGTTAGTAAAAGTGTTTATAAAAACTATAAGTGAGATGTGAGATTTAATTTGTCCCTGAGCTACAGTGTGCAGAAACTGGAACAGTAATGCAGAATGTAGAAACAGACTATTTAACTGTATGCACTATTACGATGGGTTTATTATAGTTGATATAAAATGTTCAATGTCTCCTCAGAAATAATAAACTTTACTCAAACTGCTCTGTCTTTCTGTGCTGCTTGCTGGTGGAAACACAACCTACTGTGTGTAAAAGGCTTTTACACCTAAATGTTGCCCTGTTGTTGAGTTAGTGTTGTTTTGTACCTGTACATATAATTTTGTTTAAGAGCTAAAAAACTAAAGTGATCAATGAGATAAAGTAAAGATTGAAAGTGCAAAAATGTAGAGAGACGGGAAAGTGTTATTATTGCACACAGATAATAGGCAACAGAAAAAGACACTTGGAGTGAAGATGTTACTGGGGAAAAAGAAAAGGCAATACGGAGAGCAGCAGAAGAATCAATTGGAAAAAGTTGTTCCATAGTGGAAAGAGGAGTGTAGTGAGGCTGTTCTTATCAGAAATAAAGCTCTAAGGAAAGTAAGAGGAAGATTTAATTTGAATGATTTAATTAACTATAAAAGAGCTCAAGCATCAGTGAGGCAGATCATCAGTACAGAAAAGAAAAATATCGGAGGCAATTGTGTAACAGAATTGCTGAAGAGATTGAAATTAACAAGTTATGGAGGATGATTATGATTATGGAGGAAGATGAGCAAGAACACCAGAAATTGATATGTTTATACATAAGGCAATCAAGATGGAAAACACAAAACACAACCTTGCAAACAATTTGAACACAAATAGCATAACATTGTACAACCTCCTGAGTGCTAAATTCCCTGGATTTGTGAAAATTCTTCAGTTAATTTTCAGAAAATACCTTCTATAACCGTCTTTGCGGCTTTCTGTCGATTAACGTTATAGATAAATGCATTAAACTCGCGCGCAAAAGCAAATTAAAATACGACATGTCCTGCATTTTGATGTAATTTTTATTTTTTATTTTTGAAAGTAAAAATTATACTTATAGTTTCAGGGTGGCTGAGATCACAGACAGGGGGGCTGGAGCCCCTGATCGCTAATATAGCAGATTCATGGAAAATTACATCGGTAATCAGCATTTTTGCCGCAACTAATTTATGAATGAGTTTGCATCAACTACATTAAAGAGATTTGCTTTATTTAAAGTGAACAAAATACCCTACTTAACGGAGTTGAACATTAACTGAGCCGCAGCCACACACCTGACTCGTGTGTGCAGAGTAGGTGAGATGAACTGGGAAAGTAGGCAGTGGGTCGTCAAATCACTGTGAGGAAGAGGAGGGAGAACTCAACTGTTTCTAAATGCATTTTTTGCGTTTGTTTTTTTCTACTTACATAATTATTTGGGTATAAATACATATATTTTTCACAATAGAGAGTGCGATATTTTTAAAATATTTTTTTTTAAAAAAAATCCTCGAAAGGGGGACAACCCTCGGATGGGGGGGACAACCCTAGGGTTGGGGGGGGGGGGGGCATGTCCCCTCCGTCCTCCCCGGGATTTACGCCCATGCTTGTGGTTATTACAGATCACGGTCTATCAAGACAATTTCTTCATGTCGGCATGCTTACATGCTCTGGAGAAGGAACAAGGACCAGTGAGCTGTCACACAGAATTGTTTGCATGTTTCATTTGTTTTACCATGTGTGAGTGTGTGAATTGTGTGCCAAATCAGAGCATGATTTCTCTATTGATGAATGACTTTCATGTATTTGTTTTCATAGCATAGCATAGCATAACACATTATGATTCACAGGATGCTGGTGGTGGACCAAGTTACAGACTTGTTGCTGTTTTTTGTACTGCTGATGGTTGAAGCAATAGATTTGAAACACAATGTGACATTACATAAAATTACATTTAAAGAACAATACAACCCTATGCTGGAAATGATTAACAGTCTGTTAGTTAGTTCCTATGTATTTAAGGTGTCTTGGCCTTCTGCTACAAACTGTCAGCTGACATTTTCCAGGCTGAACTATCACTGATTGATTATTATTGTAGGGTCTACCACAACCAGTAAGCAATGTTTAAGTATTTAAACACACACACAAACACACACACACACACGCACGCACGCACGCACGCACGCACGCACGCACACACGCACACACACACACACACACACACACACACACACACACACACACACACACACACACACACACACACACACAGACACATGAACACAGGATACAGAATAAAGGTTAGAGTTTAACAGAGGTAAAAACTTTCACTGTTTGTTAAAGGTGGTGATGGTGGTAGACCACTTAATTGCTACAGTATACAGTAGGTGTGGACACATTCAACCTCTGCATTCAGTCTAATAACGACTGGTAGATCCCATACGTCCAAAAACGTATATCTCAAATACGCCATGATGGGACACTGCAGAGACCCTACATGTCAAGGAACATAATGCAGATCCTACAACAGCAGAGTGACGTTGTTATTTAATAAAAACATTTAAGCATGCGTGTGAATGTGTGAATGTTGTTTGGATAGTAAGTACACAGAATTCATCAATCAGAACAAGGCACTTAATTGTTTGCCCTCAGAGTCTTGAATGAGGCTGATAATGTGCACATGTGGTGTACCGTCTCAGACAAATACTAATATTTTGGACTTTAGAATTTAGAAATGCCAGAGGACTTGGGCTTGGTGTGAGAAAATATATATATAATACAGATGACTGGTTAACAAGTTACTTAACTATATTAACTATTAACTATATATTAACTAACTTAACTATAAACGTGTGACCATAAGTATGCCACATAGGTTCCCATTCCTAAACCAGTTCCAAAAGTGACCTTCTATGGAAACAGGAGGAGAATTCTATCACATGATGACATAATGTTTGAACAATCTCTGAAACAGATGTTCTATATCATACTGTGACTCCGGTGAGATCTCTCCAGTTTGTTGCATATTTCGTATGTGTGGGGAATTGCCCCTCTGTGCAGGAGGCATGTAGCAAGGTAACATTTATGCCTAAGGGTGGCTCGGGGTTAGCAATGGGTGGCGTACCATGGAGGAAGGAAGAGTGGCCAACTAGGCTTGCAAACACAAAAACAAACAAAAACAATCCACAACACTGTTGGATAAGAATGTTTACTGTGATTTACAAAAAACATAGGACATATTTACCAATTGCTCTCTCTCATCTGCCAGTTGCTCTTCTCCACTTCCCGGTGATCAGGATTGGATGAGTGGCAGATAACTGGCCATGCCTATAGATAAGGGTGAACTGTAAATCTAGCTGAGGGTAAAGTGACTTGACATATAGCTAATTGAGGAGGAAAGTGTAAAAAGATATCAAAGCACAACATGGATCCAGATTAGCAACATGCAAGCAAAAGTACAATTGATTGTCCATGGTTTCTCCATGGTTGCTGCAGTGGCTGAAGCAGAGTTCAGGGAGACAGAAAGATCATAACATGAAAATAAATCATCTTGGATAAACAGCAATTCAGTGTCACCTGGGATTCATTTGCAGCTAATGATTCATTTTGCATCATGAGATGCCTGCTAGAGATAGATAGATCTGAGGGAGAGACGTACAGCATCATCCACATAGCCATGATATGAGAACCCATGTGAAGATATAACCTTACCAAGAGAAATAGATCCCCTCCAGGTCACCTTTATTTTTTTCTGTTAACATTTCCTTTATTAAAACCATTAATCTTAGACTTTGTGATATGAAATAAATCCATTTCAAATTTCATAAACACCCACCAAGGGCTTCTGTGGGCTGCCATAGAAACTGTCAGAGGAGAGGGTATAATAATAATAGTGTTAAATAAGTAATTGTGTGCACATCCCACCTTCTGGCAGGTGCAGGACAAAAGAAACTGCTAAAGTAAAAAAAATTTAATGTCCGCAACACTGTTTTAACTCCCATACTTATTAATTTGTTAAAAAGCAAAGCAACGTTTCGAAAAATTGAAAAGTGAAAAATTCTTGGCCAGTAATAATGAGGAGAAGAAGAAGAAGAAGAAGAAGAAGAAGAAGAAGAAGAAGAAGAAGAAGAAGAAGAAGAAGAAAATATATGAAAAAGCAACAAACTGGAGCGATATCATTGGAGTCTCAGTATGATATAGAACAACAGGTTCAGAGATTGTTCAAGCATTGTGGTATGTATATACTGTGTATATACTGTATACTACATTATACTGTATAAAGATAGTATGTACTGTATACTATATTATAGATATTAAATACTGCATAAACATAGTATATACTGTATACTATAATTATAGATAGTATATACTGTATAAACATAGTACTTACTGTATACTATATTATGTCTTTATTCTTTTATATGTTTGCATTTCTTTGTCTTTGCTGCTGTAACAGAAATTTCCCCATTGTGGGAGGAATAAAGGTATATCTTATCTTATCGAAGAAGAAGAAGAAGAAGAAGAAGAAGAAGAAGAAGAAGAAGAAGAAAAGGAAGAAATATAATAAGAACATAAATATCTACATCTATATGTCACCTTGGGGTTCTAAAAATACGGCAAAACTGCCGCCATCTTGAAACAGGTGTCTTGTACTTCATATTCATGGACGATACCGGACTGCTGCGTTTTTTTGTGCTGTGTTTGGATGTTCAAATGAACGAAATCTAAAAACCAGACAGCAAGGGATTACATTTCACATAGGAAATAAACAAAATGGAGCGATATCATTGGAGTTTCAGTATAATATAGAACATCAGGTTCATTGTTTAAGCATTGTGTTGTGTATATACTGTGTATGTACTGTATACTATATTATAGATAGTATAGTGAGAATGTGTTTTATGATATTGAATGTTACGGAATTATATTTCTGGCTACGTTGGTTTGTTTCAGTCCTTGGTTAACGACCGCAGCTAATCCATGCTAGTTACCCATTAGTTTTTGAAGGTTAGGAAAACCGATGTTTATAGATTCCGAAGCTCTTAACATGGACATTAAAAATTGACCCATGCTTTTTTGCTTAAAGGTGAAAATCCAACTTTATGTATGTTTTGTAACATATTTTATTAGATTATCCTGGACGTAACACAAGAAGAATGCTCTTTTATCAAGTTACTTCACTTAACATATTTAATCAGATTATGCCTGAAAAGGTTTTGGATTTTTTTTTATCGTATGTTCAGGGCTCTCGAGATTTGAAGACAGGCAATCGTGACCCCCCCCCCCCATTTATTACTTTGTGTGTGTGTGTGTGTGTGTGTGTGTGTGTGTGTGTGTGTGTGTGTGTGTGTGTGTGAGAGAGAGAGAGAGAGAGAGAGAGAGAGAGAGAGAGAGAGAGTATGACTGGTGGTGTTTATTTTAAGTGTTTTTTGCCTTTTCATTTATAATGTTGCTCCCATTTAAAACAGACTCAAGCCCAGCCATTTTTAGGGACATGATTGTTTCGTTTTGACTATCGAAAATATCCTCGCTGATGAATGTTTTTTTAATTGGTCGTTTCGTTAAATCTTATCCAGATAGTGCTATTTTCTGATTGGCTATTGTGTAGCCTCTTTTTTTTGATTGGCTGATAATTGTCAGGCTCGATTAAGAACTGAGACGCGCTTGATTCCTGCCCGGTTCCATAGAGACAGCGGCGCGGACAGATACATTATGGGCGCTGCGGCATATTAAATATATGACAAATTGTCAAAACTTTTTCTGCGTGAGAAATACGATGTGTGGCTGGAGAGCGTGAGAATAGACCCAAATGCGTGACAGTCACTCTCAATGCGTGACACTTGACAGCCCTGTATGTTAATTTAAAAAAGTATAATATGACTTGCTGTTTATATATATATATATATATTTATTTATTGTATTAATATTATATTTGTGTTTTTGTAATTGAAATTCTGCCATGAAAATAGCTTTGATTACTGACATGGCATTAAATAAAATAATCTGAATCTGTCACACCATTGTAGCAGTGTTGTATGCAGTACTAGGATTTAAGGTAAGAAGCGATTGTTCATTTGAAGTTTACTCAAGTGGAAGAATGTAACTAATAAACTTAGACCTACTAGCACTATGCATTATATTTTGAAAAAGTAGAGCATATCTTAATATCAAAACCTTAAATTTTCTCTGGACTCAATGATCAATACATGTCTGACCTTTCTAACGAACCAAAAAAAAAATAGAAAATCGCATTCATGACGATTTGTGGTGATTTTATTTACATTGACGCTGATGCCTTAAAGAGGAGGGTCCCCCTGTTCCAAGATGGCGGCTCTATTGACGCATTCGTTCCAATGAACTGCCGTAGCCAAGGCGACATCCATAGATATCTCTCTGTATATCTGTATATATCTATGTAATAAGAAGATTACCAGCCACAATGAATAGTATGGATTATTTTCTTCTTCTTCCGATTTTGTGGCAGTATTTTGACGAACATTAATTCTGACGACTGCCACCTAGCGAGCGCGACGGAATTGCACATAGGTGTTGAATGAGTCTCCATCTTCCAGTAAACCGTTTCACTGTCATAGAATCCACAACACTAAATACTCCCATCTACCTGCCCTGACATATTATGGGATATAATTAGAGATGCATCACGGGATTCTGATCATAATGCAGTGAAGAGATGGTTTAAAAGCCCTGTGTTCTGGCCCTAGTTCAGTGAATTTGCCTTTACATAGCAGTGATAGGGGGAAAAAGGGAACCTATGTAAAGTTAAAATAAATTAACTGTAGTAAATGTTAAAATAATAATTATATATATATATATATATATATATATATATATATATATATATATATATATGTGTGTGTGTGTGTGTGTGTGTGTGTGTGTGTGTGTGTGTTAAATTGGTGCTACTTTAGACAGGTATTTTTTTTTAAAGCTAATATTCTTTAAATTAATTTTAATCTTCAATCTTGTATTTATTTATTTATTTATTTATTTATTTATTTATTTATTTATTTATTTATTTATTTATTTATTTATTTATATCCTTATTTCGTTTTCTTCTTCTTCTTCTTCTTCTTCTTCTTCTTCTTCTTCTTCTTCTTCTTCTTCTTCTTCTTCTTCTTCTTCTATTTATTTATTTATTTATTTATTTATTTATCTCTCTGTGGTTCCATACTTCTGTAAAGCTGCTTTAAGACATACAAATAATACAAATAGATTGAATTTAATTTAATTGGATGGCCAAGATAGTTACTGTTTTTTATTATGTACCACTAGATGTCGACACTTTATTGTAAACATTATTATCACTCCTCAGCTGGAATCTTACCCAATCACAAATGTGTATGAATTGTACATTCACCATCAGAATAAGAGTGTTAGCATCCTATTATCTGGTTTTATTATAAAATAATATTTTAATTTATATTTTCCATTTAGGCTACAAGATGTGCAAGGAATTCTGTTCGGTGTGGTCTGACATCCATTGTTATCTTATCTAATTGTATCCATTGTATAATAAACATTGCAATGTAATACAGTGAAAGGATGTGATATCTATTAGAGAAACACTGAATAACTGATACACTTAATACACAAGGTCTGTGATGGTGCCAGTGCAAGGAAGGATGATGTCTTACATATTGCTTTATAAAATTAAGGATGATATGGAATAAAGAATGTCTAATTGTACATTTTCTCACAGATCTGTTTTAACAAAATCAATAATGTAGAATTCATGTTTTTGCAGTTTCGCAACATTTTTGTTATTTTGTTGGGGTTACTGTTTGATTTTTTAAGGCAGAGGTTAGCTGTACACACAACAAGACCACTCAATCAAACATACATTTTGTTAATCAGTATAATTCTCTTGTAAAAAAAACAGACAAAAGTTGACAAAGGTCCACTTATATCTGCACACCTGACCATTGCCCCTGTATGTGTTGTAACTGTTGCCACAGAGTACAAAGCACACAATTAAATAGTTTACTGGAACTAAGAGGCCAAACACATTCCAGTCATTAGCTCTGGAAATAGATGAATATCAACAAGTATAGATATGTTTGTGATGATCAGGTGTCCGCATACTTTTGGTAATGCAGTGTATCTGAAATTGGGGCATTTTCTTTTGAATGTTAAATCCATGTATTAAAAACAACAAAAATAGGCATAGACCCCTGAGGGTTATATGAGCATGAACAGTTAAGTATCTGAGCAGTGAGTGTTTGTTCAATCACACTGAGATTGTTACTGATATATGCCGTAAAGAGCACATGTGCCACTTATAAGAGAATAGGGATGTGGGGAGCGTTGTGGCCTGGGGAATGGTTTGTAATTTTAATACCCTGTAGTTTATTGGTTTACATCTGTAATAATTCTGGATTGAGACAATTTAAGAAGAAAAAGTATCTGAAAGATATATTTGTTTTGTGTATAAATAGGCCACAGGCTATACTTTGGTTGGTTATGAGCTAAAACAGAACAGAGCTTTGTGAATTATGTGTAAAGGGTTGCTGCTCTCTCTCTCTCTCTCTCTCTCTCTCTCTCTCTCTCTCTCTCTCTCTCTCTCTCTCTCTCTCTCTCTCTCTCTCTTCTTGGAGTGTGCTACAATGACCCACCACCTGGACTACTCTACTATGTACAAACTGCAAATTGTCCTTCCAGTAACTGACCAAGTAGTTGTTTATAACCAGCTGGTCACCTCCCCCCTCCTACTGTGTCTTCTACCACTATAGCAGTGAGCTCCGTTTAAAGACCAGTTGTGTCACTCCTGGCTTTGTTCTTAAACAAAGAGATCTGCCGTTCATCTGCCCATAATTGGGCCAGGCCTTGGAATGTGCTTGATGTCTCCGCGTGGCCATTACTGCACCGGCAGGGATGCTGGGAGATGGAGTGGAAACTACTCTCATCGATCTTTGGGATGACAGTGCTGGGCCCCAACAGAAATACAGAAAGAAGACCTATTATGGTTCCTTATAATCTTAAATAAATATTCTCACTCTCATTCTATAAAGATCAAAATTCAATGTAATGTATGAAAGAGAGAGAGAGAGAGAGAGAGAGAGAGAGAGAGAGAGAGAGAGAAGGACAAGGTTTTGACCTGCTAATGCTCTATAATATAGTTTGTAACTACTGAGCTGCTGTTGGGCCCCATCCCTTCACTGTAACTCAATGAAATAGTCTGCCAAATAAATAAATGTAAATATATATATTTTAGTTTTTAGGTTTTGAAATGTTATCTAGACTGATTAGAATTAAGCTTTGTAATCTAATTATGCTTACTGTTTTATATATCATTACATTGGAGCCTTAAATGGAATGTATTGCTGTGTACTGTCCTGCCTTTAGACAATCAACTATAGTGGGGGTGGAGTATGCATCTTTAGTGTGGATGTTTATGTTGATGTCGTAGACGTGCTTGATGGAGCAGACGGGGGTGATAGGTGAAGGGCACCGGTCCCCAGCAGCAACCCTTTGCGCCGTCTCCTAGCCAATGGCTCTATTTCCTCCCAGCCGTCTGGGCCCCAGGTGCCAGGTGGGTCATTGGGCTGTTGAATCCAGAGCAGTTCTGCCTGTGCCTGGTCTTAATGACCTCCTCCAGGGCTGCCTTCCCATTGTGATTCACTCACCCCCTCCAACTCCACTACAATTCACAGGTCTGATATCCCACCTCTCCGGAGCCTGAGTGCAATATCTGTGTGTATGCAACGGCAGGCATCCATTTGGTGTATGGAAGCAGACTACATTGACAGTTAGTCCAGAGTGAGTATTATTAAGTCCTATAAACACTCCCCCACTGATACTGATCAGCTCTATAAATACTTTGGGCTGCAGACTGGGAGCTGAAGTAGAACACACAGCATTAATGTAGTATTTCACTTTTACTGTTTCGAGTTAGTAAGTATTGCTATAATTGTCTCCATGAGAGAGTTTTATGTCCTTCTGTGAAAGAAGTAGCTTTGGCTTTACTGAGATATTGTTTGTTGGACAAGAAATGAGAACATTGAGTGCTGCATACTTGTTTGATTTTATTATATCTAGATTCTAGGAACCATATCAAGTTTTTTTATTTAAATTTGTGAAAAATCTTTTTTCCCTTCTTTATTTTCATTCAGCAACAAACCACACCCTGGTTATGGACAGGTCACCACCTGGTTTTTATTTCTTCTGAGATCTCTCTTCAGACGATAGAGTGAATCTAAGCAGAGAAAGCAGCTTTCATCATAAAAGGATTGGTAAAGCAAAGCATAGATGTGCGTATAGCATGCCAAAACAGGCTGAACGAGGCTTAGAATATCCATTGGAAATGAAGAAGTATGTTCTAACACTTGGGGAATTCCATGTTACGAGTGGTCCAGTGGTTGGAAAGGTCAGAAGCAAAAAAGATGGTATGAAAATTACAAGCCATGTAAATTATTACTTGTGGGTGATAATGAACATTTTGGATGTTGAGCACTTGGTCTCAACATTAGTCACTTTCACCTCACATAAATGTAAACGTTCTGCTACAACAAACCCTCATGTATTTTAAGTGTCAACGAGATTAACTAAGTGTGTCTCCCAAATAGCCATTCTGTATGTATGCAAGTGTATACAGAGAAAACTGAAAGATGGAAGTATTAGGTGAATACATTGGTACTCATTCAAGCAGCTCATCCTTTGCCGGTTTTATTGTTAACATATTTTTAGAACATCACAGCTAAAATCTGTCTATTTTGACATTAAGAAGATTGATTGTCTGATTGTACAAGCATAGTTTGCTTCTGTTATCATGCCTTAGGAGTTATCTGGACCTCTGTAGAGTTGGTACAAGGTGTTTGAGATATAATTAAGAAATCATGCCTTAACCAGTACCCAAACTACTGATTACTTACTAAATTTGATGTCTTTTTATATTACAGCATGAATAATTTTCTCAGTAGTACTATTGCAGTAGAACTGTTCCATGTTTTCATTCTTCAATGCAATGAAAATCCACCTCACGGTCTGATTTTTTTTTAAAACCATGTGCATATTTCACTTTCACACTTGCAGCTGCCATTAAATGAACAGGACACACTTCCAGAGCGGTGATGCCTGCACTACTACTGACCTACACATGTCTGTGAGGTAGGAAGCATTTTGTACTGATGGAGCTGCCATATTCAAGACAGAGGGACACTTAGGGTCAGCCAGTAATGCCATTCCCCTGCAGCCTAGGTGCTTTCTGCATGAATGTCTGTGTAAACTTGCCAGCATCTTCAGCACTGGCACTAGCCTTCTAAAGTAACCGTGTCTGTTTTGAGACACCCACTCCCAACCACAACATATGTATACACACACACACACACACACACACACACACACACACACACACACACACACACACACACACACACACACACACACACACACACACACACACACACACACACACACACACAAGCCAGAAGACTTAAAAGATCGGACCCCATCCCTCAGAGGCTGAGGCTGGTGTCCTTAATGGATGACAGATGTCTCTGAAATGAGGCTATAGCGTGAGTGTGTTTCATGTTAGCTCTCTGCGTGATGAGCAGGGAAGCAGCTGGAGATGAACAAAAACGTTCAGGCCCTCACAATGCTTCCATTTATTATCCCTGGGTACAGTTCTGGTTGAAATGCACCCCTGCTTTTTAAAGTAATATATTGGGATTAATAATGGCAAACAAAGGAAAACATTCTATAATGGCAGTAGCAAGCTTGATCTTCTCACAGTAAATCTTGTGACAGTTTTAGTTGGTGTATGGTCAGGCCCTGTGGTAACTCTGGCAGATTAACATGGAATTTTCTGTCTGTTCCTGCTTATAATGTTGCCCAGTGTTCATGGTCAAGGACATCAGTTGTGTATGTTGCTATATGATAACATTGAAGAACATGACTTTCCTGAATTGCTCAAGAACAGCAGAGCTTGAGTCGCATTTCAAGGGATTCTGCTGCATACCCTCCAGTTCTGTGTCTGGTTATTATTTCCAAATTCTCAGCAAATGTACCTCACCAACTTACCCAACTTACTTTGACCATCCACAGTGTTTTCTTTCCCAAGGGTGAATTGCAGGTGTTCTGCATGGGAGTGATCACACAAAATGGCCGCCTGTTCTTTGTTAGGTAATATTCAGTCCAACACCTACTTTCATCTGTATACAGCTGTCAGAAGAGATGAGGAGTTTAGTGAGAAGGTTGAGGTTGAAATGAGCCGCCAGTTGGGCGGTCCTTTTGGCCTTGATGGGGGTAGGATAATAGTCAAGTTTGAGCTGGTTGCCCGTTAGTAGGCCTCTAAACCGAGTGGGCCACAGGAGGTGGGGGTCCCATTATCTTTCCCACCATGTTGGGCCCTTAAGTCCATCTCCTCAGTGCTTGCTCTGTTTGTTTAGAGAGCAAGAGCCTTTTAAAAAACGTTCAGGCTAATGAGTCCATTATCTGCCAATGATCCACAAAGGGGGCTGTCTCCCACTGTAGCTCTGCTTACAAAGTTTTTTCTGCTCTATTAAGTTTCTACATCCCTCCATCAAACAGTATATTTTTTATTTTTATAATGTACATTAGACGACACCATTAATGGTTAAAATATTCTTTTTTTCAAGAATGTGCAATTTATGTCTATAATATAAGCCAAAATATTCTTTGAATAATTATTTTTTCTTTTATTCTAAAGAACTAGGAAGCCATTTTCATTCTGGCCTGTCTAGGCAACCAAGACCGTGTGATAAACAATATAAAATATATGAAAGATAGTTGAAGAACACTGCATCATCTCATGCTACCATTAACAACAACTGCCATGATAATTGCCATGATGTTTGATGTTTGGTTCATCTTGCAGTCACCACTGGGTGTGTTTTATCACCATTCCAGACACCAATCCCAGCAGGTGAACTGACCTCAACCTGAAGGCAAGTTGTGCTTTTTAACAAGTGACAATGTGGCACACAATGGAATTTTTTTCAGAACTGCTGCACTATTCATGACAGTTCACTTAATTAACTCTTACAGTCCGAAGAATTATGCTGCAATTTTGACTAGTCTAAACAGAGATACCTCCCTAAATGGTTTTATAGGCAGAAAAAAAAAATTATTTAATGTAATGACAACTTACAGTATTTATTAAATAATGTATGTTACAGACATTTGTCAATTTGTGGGCTGGTTTTACTTGATGGTAACGGATTACACATTTGAAATATACTTCACATGTTTGGCTTTTTTCTTAAATCTTGGAAACCAATCAGATCATTTACCAGAAGGACAATTTATCTTAAAGATGATGGGATTTCAGACTCACAGGAAATTATGTCTCCCCAGTTTGCAGATGAAATGCTGCAGAGCAGTACTTCAGACAATATACTGACAGTTGTTTTGGAAATATATTATATTTAGCACATGACCTTTTAGGCTGCATTTATGCTGAATAAAATCCTACGTGATTGTCTGTTAAGCCAGACGATTAATGCATTTTATTGTTTTGCCTTCTTGCCCTTGTTGTTTAACTCATGTCAGATTTTCAGGCTTGTGTAATTCAGGTTCATGGCACCTCTGTAGCTTCTAACTGGGTAGGTGGATTACATGATTCAATGTCTTGTTTACGAATGAAAAATCCTAATATACAGTGAATGAAAGGTACTTCCATTTCAGGTTCTAGTGAATGCTGGGTTTAGGAATCATCCTGACAGAAGTCAGACTAGTACCAGTAGCCACAGGAAGCTGTGGCAGATTAGCACTCTCCCTTGTCCAGAATGGGCTGCCCAGTTACTGCTGAAGACTTAATTATGGTGATCTGGTAATAGACAAGAAAATGGCAGGAATGTTGTGCACATGGCCATGCTCACAGTGGGATTAAATGCACGAACTGATCTCGGCCAGATTGGGGATCTTGTGAGCAGTTTCACAGCTGCTTTTGTCCCTCTTTCAAGGCGGGAGAATAAAAGGAGAGGCAGGGGAAAAAAGAAGAGACAAAGAAAATTAATCTGCTGGGTGCTGGATCTTAATTCGATTTAATGAAGGGGCTTGTATTTGAGAACCTTTCACACACACATTCGGGCAGAAATTCAAACTCTTCTAAGCACTTACAGCTCTGTTAAGAGAATAAGCCCTATTATGAGCAGTTATGCTATCCACCAGCCATAGCAAATCCATCTTTTTTCCTTGTATTAACTAATAATAGGGTTAGCAAATCATTTAATCTTAACCATGATGTTTCTGGATATTTCCTTTAAATCTGAAATCTGTTTTCTGATGTTTTCCATCAAATTCACCTTTATGAAATTCACCTTTATGACACTGTTGAACTTTCAAAAGAAAAGACTTCTTTCCATGTGGAATTTACTTCCTGGACCATAACAATTGAATTGTTCTATTTGTTTACTGAATTCTTTGCAGCATAACTAATATGGTGGTCATATTACTTTCCATATTACATAAACACTTTCTGATTCAAATCATGTACTGATAGTATGTCCTGATAGTATGTTTAGTATAGAGTTTTTGTATAGTATGGATTTACATAAGAATTTTATTGGGTTCTTCCAGATTGGCAAAGGGAAGAACCCATTAATGATCTATATTTTTAGTATAAGAGTGTCCTTGTGATTTTAGAAATAGGAAGGGAATGGACTTACTGAATCAGTGTGCCTATCAATTAATCTAACAGTTTTCATTCAGAAACCGATAAAAGGAAAACAATCAACGTAAACCTTTCAGCCAGGCACACCCCCAACCTGAAAAAGGAGGGAAAAAAGTCCATGACTCTCCAACAAGCTGGAGAAGCCCATTACTGTGTTCATCTTTTCAACATTTGACAGGTGGAAGTAGAACTTTGGGGTTTATGTTTTAATTATAAAGAATTCCAGATGTGGAAGGAGGCTCATAAATTAGAAGCAGAGCTACTCAAATGTCTTTTTTCAAAGGGACCTAGCGGGTCAGCATCTGCTTCTCATTGAAGTGAATGTTATTAAGGGTCCTGGCTAAAGAAAGCCTCGAGTACCTTGTCTGGCCTCACAATAATTGACACTATTAAATGTGCCTAAACAGATTTAGAGCATTCAGAAAAGTTACATTTGTCTTGGAGAATGAATCCCATCATCTATTTTCAAGTAAAGAAACCTGAGAAGCATTAATGACCTTTTAATTTTTACACACTGAAAATGAGGGAGTATCAGGAGTATGGTGGTAATGAAGAGTACATATAAACAAATGACACAGCAAGTCTAGAGCCAAGCTCAGGCAAGTAGGAAAGCACGCTATGAAACAAAAACAAATAGGTTGCAAAAGGTATGATTGATCATCGCTATTATTGTCTATTACTTTCGACACAAAAAGTATATAATGATAGTGTTTAGTTGCCATTTACAAGGGATTCTGAGTTCTTTTGGGGTTGATATGAGGGTGCAGGGTCTTTACGTAGTGTGAGACCAACTGAGGCGGAAAAAAACGGACCCAGATCAGCAGAAGTGAAGTGGGACAGGAACTCTCCTGGGCGTGATTGAAAGGGTGAGAAGTTAATTTGGCAGCTTTTCCTCCTCACTTTGCTAATGTTTCCTCTCAGGACCAAGCTGCACCAGCACCCACCCCACCCCACATCCACCATGTTTCAAAAAAAAAAAAATGTCCTCCAGCGGTTTTTCTGCTCAGATTCTTTCCCTACATGTTCCAAATCCACCTCCCCCAATACACCTTCTCTCCCAGTAGAGCACGCTGACCCGAAACCAAACTTTCTCTCCCCAGGACACTTCCTGCTTTGCAACATTCAGTCTCAAGTGTGTTTTTCCAAGGGTGTTGGGAATGGGGAGGGGTGGCATAGTACTTGAAGGAAATGAGGACCATGTCAGTGTATCTTCATGGCCTGTCAATCAGAGGCCCAGTGAGGCTCAGGGGGTTGTCTGGAATGGAACAGGAGATGCTGGTGGCCTTACTCTCTTCAATCACCACTAGGAATAATTCTTGCATCAACAGCTACACTTTCCTGGGTCAGTTAGGCCAGAGTAGAACTGATGACTACATACACACACTATATATATATACTTATCACTTATTTTGCATTTTCCGCTGACATTACTAAATGGCATAAATTATAAAGCATATATCATTCCATATATCATAAAGCCAGAGACAAGTAGAAAAAACAACCAGGAACTATTATGAAAAACATAAACTTTAATATACCAGTCATGTTGTCACAGGATTATCTTAGATTTTTAGTTAGTTTTATTATTTTTATTATTATTATTATTATTACTATTGTTGTTGTTGTTGTTGTTGTTGTTGTTGTTGTTGTTGTTGTTGTTGTTGTTGTGGTTGATGTTGTTGTTGTTGTTGTTGTTGTTGTTGTTGTTGGTCTGTTCCTGGGGATGTGGTTTCAGAACCTCAGTTGGTGGAGAACACAGAATGATCTGTTAGCTATAATTCCTTCTCCTTTTTAAACTAAATATTTGTGAAGTGTAATTCAAAGTTTCTTAAGAGGATTTACCAAACTGCTTCTGTAACTCATTACTGATGAATTAAACTTTTGTGCATTGACTGTTAATTAAACATTGCTTATCTCACAATATGTTACGAATGCTTCCTGTAAATACATTCCACTATGGTTACTTTATTTATTTCTGCCTTTAATCTTTTATCAGCGTTCCATTTTAAAAGCTCTTGCCAACTTTACTCCCAGAATGGTGCTCTTTTCCACAAAATTAGCTCAACATTACTCTAATGGGAAATGTGTACCGTTAATTTTTCAGTGACATATTGTGAGTCTAAATATGGCAAAACTTTTAAGTGTGCTTTGTGTGTGTATGCGTGTGTGTGTGCATGTGTGTGTGTTTGTGAGGAGCTCTGGATGTACACACTGGCTAGACGACATTGCCGGATGAAGCCACACACTGCTAACACACTGCAGGCCATGGTGTTAGACAGGCCATGTCGGCTAGTGACAGTGTGCAGCCCCTATCCTGCCTTATTTATCTGCTGTGGCAGTGGACAGAATGCAATTTCCTGAGAAGGGGGAGGCCAAGGGAGGGGGTTAAGCACATCAAAGTGAACTGAAAGCTATCAGGAACCTGAGCACTGCCAGTGCTGCGTGCCAGCTCTTTCCCTCCCTCTTCACTCTAACTCACCAGACGCTGGGCATAGCACAGCTGATAAAAATACACTCCTTCTCACATGCAGACACCTTGGACAGGCCAGCCAGGGCAGCTATTAGACATGTGGCAGGATTGTGGAAAGGTCATAGTTTATCGCCTATGTTTCCCCACAGCTTCAGCACTTGCTTGCTTTTGAGCTCTCAGTAGCTATCTGAGGTAGACAGCTATAGTGAGTGCCATTTGGTGTTTGAGTGCTCTATAATGAAGGCCAAATGAGAAGCGGTTTGAGTGAAATGCTGATGTGTAAGAATAGGACAGAAGTATTTTGAAAGGCTATACAGTGTCTAAGCCAGTTGGGAAGGCAAAGAAGGCAATAATCCCAGGCCCATGAACCACAGCTCTCCTCAATTTTGCTTTTATGTGCTGTTAAACAGTCGTTCTCCAGGAGAAGAGGAGATAGAGCCTTGGGAATCCGGCTCTGCTTAAATAGTGCACCTGCCCAGTGGCTATTAACTCCTTTGAAGGCACTAAATAAGTGCTCTTGTGAAACTTTTTTGCTACACAATGTGAAGAAAAAATACCAATAGGTCCCTATATACAATCTATGGTTGTTTTATAACTCTCTAAAGCATATAAAAAGTGTCAAAGAGCATAGCTTCTTCACAGTACATAGCTGTATGTTGTTAAACTATATGGTTTGAGTTGGCTTTGCATTATAGGAAGTCCTGCTGAACCCCTTGAAAGCATTGGGGAGGTCCCCTCTGATGCCTCTCGGTTTTATGTCTTTCACTAATGGCTCTTGGAGGCAAGGTTAACTTAAAGGAAGGGGCATTCGTAGAGGGAGGGAGCCCTTATCAAAGCCATCAGAAATGCCTTGTCGGCAGCCATTCATTGGACTCAGAGAAAAATAAACCAAAATACCTCCACAATGACTGAGTGTTAGGCAGATAACAGTTGGCTGTGGGGGTCCCTTTCCCCTTTCTCTCAGTGGCCACTCACCTTCTCCATCTCCCTCTCTCTTTCTCTCCTTCTCTTTCTCTTTTTAGTTTTATTAGGAGGAAACAGAAAGCCCCAGTGTGAGAAGCCACTTGTTATCTGAGAGTCTTGGGAATCAAGCCCTCTGCAGAGTCTTCACTCACCACACTAATGAAAGCTGGACAATTTGTGTGCTTTCGTTCCCAACATACTTAAACCCCCCATCTCTGGTCCTCCGCCCAAGGTCCCCCACCTCCCTCCTTCTCCTCCACATATATCCCACTTCTCCCTCTGTCCCCCAAACAGTACTTAGATTCCGGCCCATTCATTATACCCGAGCAAGGGCTTCAAAGCAAGTGGCGTTTATTAAACACAATTTATTATTCATTCATCAGCAACCAGAGTCTTGTGGCACATCCATTATTTCCAAATCAGATTGTAGCCTCTCCAAAATGGCCCTCAATTTCTAAAAACAGAGCCAATTTTTTTCATCCTAGTAGCACCTGAAGAAAAATATAATGTTCTAAACATTTTAAGCAAACTTTTAAGACATACAGTACCTTCAATTTTATGACTATGTCCACATTGTATGTTGCTCTGGATAAAGGTGTCTGCCAAATGCTGTAAATGTAAATATAAATGTAAATAGTTAAATACTCAAATAAGTAATATTAATTAGTGTTGTAATAAATATTAAAAATTCTTTATCAAAGTAAGACATACTATAAATGCTATTGTACTTTAGGAGAAAACATGGGACTGTATTTGGGTAATAATGTTTATTAGTATCTTTTAGTATCTTTTATGAATTTAGACATTTTATGATATATACATTAAATTATTACATGTTAGAAAACTTTGCATTTGAAGTGGTTCTTCCTTTGCTGGATGCTAAGTAGTTAATTTGGCTTGTAGACAGAATAATTCTGGAGTATGATAATCTAATTATCATAGAATTTAAATTTCATTGATTCAGATCTGGATAAAAAGTGATTATTTAGGGAAAATGTGATACATGTACAATACACTTCAGGAACTGATATATGTCATTTAAATTTGCCCTCTGATTAACACATTTTCTTTTCTTTTTTAGGTTAAAAATTCTGGTCCAATATTTTGTCATCAAGCATGACATAATATACATTATATATAATTAGATTTATTTTATTAGATCAGCCTCTAGAGTCCTTACAAACTAATTCCTTATAATCTTTATATTTTATTATATGCATGCGATCCATGACTAATTCTCCCAAACTGTACAAACTGAGGACCTTTAGAGAAACTTGATGGCTAACAGTCTTTTTAGCCTGTATAGGTGGACACAAAAGGTAAGAGTGGAGGACATAGTGGTTTAGAGGTATTGGTAGAGGTATTGGTGGATTGTTAGTCATTTTCTGTAGGTTCAGGTAGTTGAGTACAGTAAACATTTGGACTGGCCTCTAGAGATGAGTTTGATGAGGCCAGGGCACTCGGCTGGACAAAGGCAACAGGTGACCATGGAGCACTTTGATCTGCTCCTGCCAACTCAGACCTCAAAGATTTTTTTCCCTCTCTCTTCCTATTTTACCTAGCCTTTCTTCCCTGGGTCAACCCATTTTTCTAGTCAATCTAGCCCCAACAATGGAGTCACTTACAAAGCACTGAACACTGTATGACTGGGGAGCCACCAGGGAAAACAGGTTCAAAGAGATGGCAGAGTGGCTCTGTATGGCCAAGTCCCCAGCCAGGAGATAAATATACATTCATTCAATATGCAGGTGCATGGATCGCCACTTTAACAAAGCCTTAATCACTTCAGTTCATCATTATGCAGCACAAACTCTCCCAATTTATATCGAAGATTGCAGATATTCATCTTTCCTATTTCTCATTTTCTTTTTTAAACACGGTTTAATTTAGAGTTGCTGGAAGGAATAAAACTTGCCTTAGGTTTTGAGATTGAAATTCTGTGCATGTTATACCAGAAATAGTGCTGTAAGATACAGTATATGACTTCACTTTTTCCCTGCAGTGCGCTCTGTGGAGAAAATAATTTATTTTGGACCAAAATTCCATCTTTTGCAGGTGTAGTTAGAAATAGAAGAACAAACATGGTTTGAGCTTGCTTTACACCTAAGCAGCAATCCAAACACTCAGGTAAAATGTTTATAGAGGCCTGTTCATGTAGAACCCTGAGGCACACCTGCCACCATTTCTCTCTTTAAACAGGGGCCCAATATATAGGACCATCCAAAACCTCGTTGACACTGAAAATTTGTGTGTTGGCTCATATGGTAGGAAATAATTTTTATTTGAATGCTGCCTTTCATAGTAGGAATTGAAGAGGGGAAAGTCTTTACTGACTTTATGGTTAGCTAACACCCTTGTCTGTGTCTGACTACAAATAAGCAAATTGTAGCATGTGTTACAATGTAGGCTGTGTATATAACAGTTCTCCAGATCAATACATTATTTGCATGACTTAGTTAATGAACATTTGCAACAATGCATTCCTGTATGTGATGAGATTCAATGGACAAGCAGTGGCTCTGGTCTTGAGAATTGATATCAAAGGCCTGTATCTTGTGTGATGAGCATGTTACAGATTTGTATTTACTTAGCTCAGAACATAATGCTGTATGAGATTAATAGGAACACAAGTTGTTGATTTACATCCATGTATTTACATCCAGGTTATTACACCTTCTGTGATACGGGATAGTGTGGAACTGCTTTTAAGCCGTTTTAAGACTTGTACCTCCTGCAATCTCCAAACAACCATCCTAAACACTGGATGGTAGGTAATAGGTGTGCATGCAGGCGTGATGTGCATGTAGAAATGACTCTTTGAATTGTCAGGCAGGTGATGGGTGATGTGGGAGTGTTGTTGATATATGAGTGTAAATCTGTAAATCTCAGATAGTATGTGTGTGTGTGTGTGGGAGCACTGGAATGTAAAGCTCAAACGGAGGGCCTCTGAAGCTCTAATGGATTAACAACCTGACCGGGCATGCTAATGGCGATTGTCTGTGATGTAATGAGCTTTTAATTAGATCACCTCTGAGCTTGACCCTGGTGTAATGAGGGGTGGGGGGGTGGGAAAAGGAGGGATCTGGGGGAGTTTAGCTATACAGGGGGAGCCTGGTGATAGCCCCCTGACCTGCAGGTGTGAAGCAACTCAGGCTGTAAACAGGGCTGGACATTCCAGGCATTCTCCACTCAGCATCTCTACACAAAAAATATTGAAGCCAGGTTTCATGGGTGCCGGTACAAGGCAGCTCATGAGGTCTTTCCCTGCTGCTGTGGGTGGTTTCTCAGGGACTGTTCTCAGCTTACTGCCTAGGGAGTTCACACACCATAACACATTCTTCTCTTACTCTCCAAATAGATTTAATCTAGTCAAGTGAGCCATATTGTGATTCTATCAGTGTATACAGTAATGCAGTAATGCAACCTTGGTGCAATATATAATACTGTGGCTAAGTACACATGACTAAACATTGTACACATATAGGAAGGTTAGCAAAACTAATCAATAGTGTTCAGTGCAAAGACTGATTTGTTAAATATCTAAAATATCAGGAGCAAAGTAAATATGTGAAGCTAAACATGCTGGTTGTGCAAATTACATGGAATTTGTAACCTTAATTATAACCATTAACACTGTGTTTGTTTGTTTTTTTTGTTTTTGTTTTTTTTTAGCTCAGCGGGACTTGTTATAATGCTTGATTATATTGAATGATAAACAAAGGGCAGCTTATGATTTTTTGCTTAGACTCATAGCAACCTCTTTAAGCCTCACTCCTGCTATAATCCACAGCTTTGGCATTGAGTCCTTGATGAGACTTTTTATATCATGTGGGAAATAAAACAGATTTTAAGAGTTTTTATTTCATGAATTGTAAAATTGGTAAATTTAGAAAACACTTTTAAGTTTTCAACCAAATGGCCATTTCGTCCATGTTGATTATTTGGTGGAAAACAATAATAGATACATTTGGGTGATTTATGAACAATAACAATGATTAATAATAATGATGGGGAAGTGTAATCAGCGGGAAATCACACAAAGATAAAAACAGCATAAAATCTTTGATATTGTAAATATTATAAAATATTTGTAATATTAAACTTAATATTGAATAGATACATACAACATGGTAATTTACTGAACATGGAATTCATGTCATGTACATTTTTTCATCATTGTTTGGCACCAAATAATGAACAAATAATTAAAAATAATTACTGTACGCTATTTAGTTTAAAACAAAAACTTTTTAGTTAAAAACTGTAATGTTTGCATTTACTGTAGTTAAAGGTTTTCTTTTTGTTGTTAGATATTTGGCTGAGTGTTTGTTTTTCTTCAGGAACAGCTACTCTGGTCATGTTTAATGAATGTCACATATGTGATGAAAAGCCTTCAAGTCCAGGAAATAAACAAAGCATGAGCTTGATTAATATGGGCACATGGAACTGTGTATCGATTATATATACAAGCAGCTGTAGAATTGCTTGTGGGCATTTGGATCAGTGTTGCAAAAATATACCTTGCTTTTAGTGACAGACGAGCCATTTAATTACTTTCCTAGGGAAGTTTTTAGAATCCTGACCTACAAATGGCTGCCTAATATAATATTATCAGTAGTAGAAGTAGTAGAAGTAGAATGATATATTGAAGAAAAGTATAAGAATTTAATATATTGAATATAGAATATGCATCAAGTCTGACACTAGGGGAATTTTACTTTGAGGAAGTTGTGGCTGAAGCTCTGTGTGCACACACTCCGATTTAATGGCTCGGAAAGGACACATGACAAAGGGAATATGTGCCGGTAAATGCCTATTACTCAGCGTAAGGATTGTTTGAAGGAAGCCTGAGTGGATGTCTGAGGTATGGCAAGCGACACAGTATCTCATTACCTTCTCAGGGACCCGGGTTACATACGTAACCAGGTGCAGTTCCCTTTCGAGGGAACTCGAAAATGCATCAAGGCTGATGCTATGGGAGCGTCAAAATCCATGCCGCCACACACCGTTTGATGACTGTGCCATGACTGTAGATGAGCCATCCTGAGCACCTTGGAGACATATCCCACCCTGGGGTGCAGGATAGCCTTGGAAATGCCAGAAGCAAATTAAAGGCAGGTGGAGGCAACTGACAGGGCCTACAGATCTCCCATATTTTTGAAGAGCAGAGCCAGAATCTGACTCCATGGGCTCAAAGGGGGCTTCCAGCAGCCCCTTCAGGACAACAGAGAGGTCCCAGAAAGGAAGGCACAGTCTGCAGTAAGGTCTAAACCTCCTGGCACCGCAAAGAAAACAAGAGACCAGGGGGTGCCTAGGGTGCCAAGGAGGCCCTGAGAACTGGTTCATGGGTTGCAGCAATGTCTGCCACATACACTTTTAAATTAGAAATGAACAGGCCCAGAGAAAGGCTAAACTGCAGAAGCTCCAGCACTGTACCAACCAGGCAGTGAACTGGGTACTAACAGCGTTCATTGCACTGAAGGCGGAAAAACCTTACCTTCAGAGCATACAGTTTTCTAGTGGTGGGATTACCAGCATTCAATAAAGTCTCCAACAACTCAGATGATAGGCCTGCCTCTAGGAACTGGTCCCCCTCAGGGACCAGACCCAGAGCTTCAAGATCTTGGAACGGAGGTGTAGGCTTGCCCCCTGCACCTCAGAGAGGAGATCTTTTCTGACAAGGATCTCCCATGAAATGCCATCTAGGAGGGAGACTAGGTCTGTGAAACAAACTCAAGCAGGCCAATGAGAAGACACTAGAAAATGTTGACTTTCTTGTGGCGCATTGTGGCTAGGACTTCTGGATGCAGAGCTACCGGGGGAAAAAGCATAAAGGCAGAGCCACAGTTCCATCTGTATCAGGCTATTCAGGACCAGAGAACCGGAAGAGAGAGGGAATATCATAGTGGACACAAATAAATCCACTTCTGCCGGTGCAATAATCTGCCAAATGCACTCAACCACTAAGTCTGCATCCTGATTTACATGCCCATTGGTAAAACTAACTCTTAGCTAAAGAAAGCTGGTCTCTGCTCAGGGCAGAATCTTCTGCACCAACCTAGAGAGCACAAACACAGACCACACTGAGCACTCTCTGCGTCCTGGTGACAAAGAGGAAGAGCCAAATAGTTTTCACTGCTCACAAGATGGAAGCCACCCGAGCAGAAGACAGATGTGCCTGCATTGTTTTCTGAGAAGGAGAATGCACACACTTCTCTGGGTTCAAGCTCGGGCCAAGAGACTTCGTAGGTGCAATCACAGTTTCTCGACAACTGGCCAGATTCCCTAGAGATGCAGCTGTGCCAGGGCAGCTTCATTCACTTTGTAAATGTGCATGGTATAGGGCTAGACCAAACGGAAGAACACAATGATAACAAACCATTCGTCAGACCTGATCAATAAGCAATAAGCTTGAGTGTGAGCATCTTGAACTTGAAAATCTTTAGAGTACAGTTCAGAGCCAGCAGGTTAAAAATTCAGTGTAACCCCCATCATCCTTGGGGACAACAATATACTTCTGTAAAAGCCAGAGTCCCAATCTGGGAGGGGAATATGTTCTATGGCCCTTTTCCTCAAACAAGAGAAGTTTCTCTTGGAAGAACATGGCCTGGTGTTCTTCAATGACCGTGGTTAACACACCTTGAAAAAGAGAAGGACTGAAGGTGAACTGGATCCTGTACTCTTTTACTACAGTAACTAGGACCTGTGCACTGACAGGAGCTGGCCCAGGGTATAAATCTGTGCAAGGAAAAGGAGCAGGTGCAGACCTCACTGGCAGTGAAACAGGAAGTAGAGGAAATCAGGATTCCTTCTTAGCTCACCTGGCTGAAATGACAGTCCTATGGCCCTCCATTACCTGAGAGGTCTGGGCCTGGGCATGCTGACTGGCATCCCTAGCCTTTGATGAGGGAGCTCAGGCCGGAACCCTTGACCTTATCTCCACTCTAAGTGAGCTCCTACATGGCCGGGTGTGGCTGGAAGACCTCCCAGACTGCTCACAGTGGTGAGAGATAAATTCCCTGAAGGCTGCTGACTCAAGATCTGTGGGTCAGTGGAGCTCAGATTCAGGGATCAGTCCTCACCACAGTCAAGGTCTTTTAGCAAGTCAGCCTGGTAGACAAGCGAATACTTTAGAAGGATACACATACTCACCATCCACACCACCACCAAAATCAGAAATGGAAAGTTTGGAGTCAGGGAAGAGGGCAAGGGAAAGGGAATGACCTGTCTCTTGTTCCGCTTTGTATAACTCAACCTGTGAACATCAGTATCAAAGTTGAGGTGCAGATACAGTCAATCTGGAGGAAACCTCTTGCAATGCATGCAGTCGCCCCCTTTAAGAGTTGACCAGGAATGCTCTTCTCCCGAACAAACAACGCAAAGAGAGTGTGTCCCCTACTCCGTAATATAGTAGGGACATGGATGCACACACCTCTTAAAATGCTTGCTTGTCAACATGTTTCTTTTTTTTCTAAGATATATTTCTGCCTTCTGCCCAGAGAATCTCCCACACCCTGACCAGGATAAAGGTGAATGTATGCATAATAATTACTAATAATCATAATAATAATTAATAAAAACACCTTTATACCCAGTTCTCATAACACATTGGCCTAACAGTTCACAGTCAGATTCAATACACTGGCAAACAAGAACACATGCTGTCTTTCACTCGCTCTCTCTCTCCTCTGTCTCTCTAGCCTAGACTCATTAAGATCCTATAAAGTGACTCTTCTTAATGAGAAGGTTTTATAGGGCTCTTGGAGGGCCTCTGGGGAATAATCAGAGTGAAATAGGAAGTCGTCTGTCTTGACAGGCTGCCCCTTTTCTCAGCGGTGGTCTGGTCAACGAGGGCCTCTCTCTGTAGCCCATAATCTTTGCCTCACCTCTCCTCAGCCACCTCTCTGGCTTGTCTGAATCTCTCTGTGTTTAGATGATCTCTGACATGAGAAAAATCAACTGGTTCCTCCTGAGCCTGTGGCTTTGTGCATATTAATTTGCATCATCCTCTCTCTTATGATTCTTTTTTGCTTCGCGTTCTGCTTCTCTCTGTCTCCATCACTTGGTGGTTTTATGAGGTAGAACTCTGGATATATTCCTAAGCCAGGGTAGTTGTCTAAATAGGGGGTCAGTGTCAGTTAGTTTGCTGCATGTGGCTACACCTACTGGTGAACCAGATCTCTGCAGACCTGAATCTTGATGTATTTATAGCTGTGTGCAGTGATATGTACAAACAAAATACACAAAGTGCAATCAACGCATAAACAAATGTTCATTCAGGCCTTTTTGTTCATTAGGTTACACTTAATGAATCTAAGTACAGACATTTTGTAGGACTCTAGCAGTATGTTTCATAGTGCTTGCTGAAGGGGGAGATGGAATTAGGGGACAGGGGGTGTGTGTGGAGGTCATTTACCGGATGTTGCTTTTAAGATCAAATTGTGTTTATGAATGTCATGTCAGCCACTCTGCCAGTGAGGGTGAAAACTTATCTCGTAGCAGATGTTTACTCCACAGGTCGAAGGGCACACAGTGTTTACATCTGAGGCTGGGGGATGAAACTTGTTTAGAATTGCAAATGCTGCTGTGGGCAATTACCTTAATCAAATTACATTTTTTTCTTCTTCGCTCTCTCATTTTTGTTCCTGAGAAGAATTTGCCAGATTCAAAACAACTGCTGCTCAGAGTCATTCCCTTTATGTCACTTCCTGCCCCAGGCTCACTACAACCCATCAGCTTCCTCTGTTATTTATTCCATGCCACTAAAGCACTGTGAAACACTGCCTCAATAAGCTGTTAGAGGAATCTTTTTAGCTTAAAGGAAAAGTAGGAGGAATTGTGGTCTCTGGTTATGAATAGGGATGTAAATCTGGACATATTTGTTAAAGAGGTAAGGTAACTATCCAGCTGCTTTGTGTAACTGTTTCTGAAAAAGACATGCCTTTTTATTCTTGGCATCAGATTCAAAGAGAGGTGAAGAAGCGATGGGAGAAACATGGCTTTTAGAAATTTCATTTCATTGTGCAGAATGAGATAAATTATTTATGGCTTTACTTTATATAAGACTTTGGTATTAGCCTTCAAAAGAGCAAAAATGGTTGTGTGAGAGGGAGATAGTAAGTGAAAGAAAGACCAATAGAGGTTAGAAGGTATTAAGCCTGGGGGTTGTATGTCAGAAATAAGGTTGGAATGGCAGAGGAATGGCTGTGATCTTTGCTGTGTGGACATTAACGAACAGCGCGAGAGAATCTCAAGTCTCAATGATGTTTTCTTTTGCAGGAAAAATTCAAGATGTGTTCTTTCCTTCCGAAACATAACCCAGGGAAAGGTCATGGTCTGGTCACTCCATGAAAATCTTGAGTTTCTGTCACTGAAGCTTGAAACAACACATTTGTACTGGCCAAAAGCAAGGAAAAAGAAGAGGGTGGGAGAATATCTCACTGACTTGAACAGCCACTAAGGGTAAATGAACTCAGTGATACTAGCCAGACTGCAGCCCTCATTATAGTGCTACACTAAACATGCCAGTCTCCATCTGCATCTTCACACAGCACACTTCTTCTCACACTTATCTATTCAGTACATTCTCCCAAAAAGATATAATGACTACAGTGCTCTTTTTATGAAAGACTCAAAATACCTCGTAAAGAGATGTTCTATAAATAACAACTAGACATTTTGGCATTTTAAGATTTAGAGAAACCAAGGTGCTAGACTATGATTTTGCTGCATAATAAGTGCGCCGTAGTTCAAAATGTTTCTCCCCCACCATCATAAATTTCATAATCAGTTTAGTTTTTATTGCTCTGCTGCTGAAGGAAGCTGTCTCTTTGTTGTTGACATGTGAGGTGTGATTAACGTTCCTTCAGCCGACCCTTTCTGTGGCCTACACACAAATGTGCACACACACTCCTTACCTGTGACCCATCAGTCAGTCTGCAGAAAGAGTGTTATGCAGATGCTTGAATGAGATGAACAGGGTAGATTTAGGGTGGGTACCTTTATTATTGAGTAAGTATTTCCCATTGCAATAGATTGTTGTTGAGGAAAAACAGAGAACATACACACAGCATATTTATGGAAAAAGTGTGACATCAGGCCAGCTTGAAGTTGAGGGAAAGTGGAAAATAGAGAGAGTATGCCAGGTGAGAAACAGAGGTCTGGCCACAATCTTTGCACAGGTGATGCAAAGGAAAACAGGTATTTATGGCTATGGTCAGTTACCAAGTCAGCAGGTTCGTTCCAATTACAGACAAGACATTCTGGGAATCATTTGCTTTTTTAAGTTGGACCTGAAATCATTTTATTCTTAAGAAACGCCACTGGACTTGTTGGTGACCACAGGCACAGCTAATTAGGCAGTTAGAAATGCTGTACAACATTTGAAAAGGCAGCAGGCAATAGTGTTGAATTAAAGGACAGAATGGCAAAGCCTCAACCACCATAAACTTTTTGTATGCCTGTTGGTTGGATGAGAGATCTTTTGGCAATTTTGGGGGCCAAATGTCCCCACAAAGGGTTAAAATAACACATATCTAACACTTTTGATCTGTAGGGATATTTTTTGCTGGTCCCCATGAGGAATAATGTTTTTTTTCTCCCACACTGTTTCCTCCTCAAAAACGGTAGTCTTTACTTAAAAAACAAACAAACAGTAAAGCAAATCAAAAGATTTAGAGAAATCTTTTGATTTGCTTTTTTTTTTTTTTTTTTGCTTTTTTTTGTTTGCTTGTTTGTTAAGGTAATGGGTATGTGTAGGTCTAGGAATAACAATAATTAGCTACATTCATAATTATGTTAATGGAAAGGTCCTGAAAAAAAGACAAACTTGTGTGTGTGTGTGTGTGTGTGTGTGTGTGTGTGTGTGTGTGTGTGTGTGTGTGTGTGTGTGTGTGTGTGTGTGTGTGTGTGTGTGTGTGTGTATAGTCTTTAAGTACATGGTTAACTGGTGTATTGAGAATATATGTAGTGGATGTTGTGCCCTTCTAAACCACCTAGCCATCACTTTAGCAATCATAAACATTCTTCATTTTCCAAACAGAAAACAAATATTAAGCAGCATTGGTTCTGCTACTGTGTATCTCTTTCCCAATTCCTCCCTTCTCACTCCCTTCTGTTCTTTCACATCTAAGATATAATTATACATGTGCTAGGCTGATTATACGTTAGCTCTGGAATCTGGCCTGTTGCCTGCTCCCTAACCTAGTCCACTTCATTCTAAAAAGGCCTTTCTTTTGAAAAGCACCACAAAAACCATTTCATTCTCTCTTTCCTTTTGGATTAAACAGATCAGAGAGGAAAAAGCAATAAGGACTTCAATAATGATATCTGTTTATATTCTGCAGAGGTACACTTTGCAAAGTCTTGTTTTTTACTCAGATGCACTTTTTGTAGTATTTTTAATACAATTGCTACAAGTGTAGGAGGAAATACATGTGCCACAAATTTCTTTATTATACATAGTCCCATTAAGGTTCCTCACTTCTATTAAAATTAACTGGTTTGAATATTAGTCACAGGGCTGTCAAGTGTCACACATTTAGGTGACAGTCAAGCATTTGGGTCTTTTGTCGCGCTCTTCTGCCACACATCATATTTCTCACGCAGAAAAACTTTTTGACTATTTATCATTTATTTAATATGGCGTAGCGCCCAAATCAGTCTGCACCGCTGTCTCTATGGAACCGGGCAGGAATCAAGCACGTCTCCACTGGAGTTCTTAGTCGAGCCAGACACTTTTCAGCCAATCAGAAAAAAGAGGTTACACAATAGCCAATCAGAAAATAGCACTATTGTATGTGGGTAAGATTTAACGCAACAACCAATGAAAATAAATACATATTCATTAGAGCGGGTATTTTCAATGGTTGGTTTGAACAAAACCTCAACACAAAACAGCTTGTCTCTGGACGGGACATTGTCCTCAATCATGACACTAGAAATGGCTGGGCTTGAGCCGAACTGTTTTAAATGGGAGCCAGTATTACAAATGATAAAGGAGTCCAAAAAGGCAACAAACACTTACAATAAACAACACCAGTCATAATCTCTCTCTCTCTCTCTCTCTCTTTATTTCATGTAAGATATAAACAAATGTTACTGAACAGTATGCATAAGTTTCATAATGGACATTACATTACATTGTGTTTATTGAGTGAAAACATGTTTGCCAAATGGGACATCATCCTTTATATTCAGGCAGTTGAACTGGGTTTAATTCAGGTTAAGGTTTAAATGTCCACAGCATGAATATTTGTGAATGTTTGCCTGAAGTTTTTTCTTGGTTTCCAATTACCTAATTTCCTGTTCAAGCCCCAAATAAATACACACAGACTTGGAGAAACATTGTTGCATGCAAAGAAACGACATAATGGGTCACACACATGCATACACACACAGAGTTTACTGGCAGTCGTAGATAAGCCCACGCATCTCCACACGCCTCCCGGTTGTCGGTGTAATAGCTGTTATCTGCAGCACTAGTCCCTGGGAGGCAGATAAAAACCAGGCCATTGTGTTTTTATCTATCTCGCTGAAAGTCAGCTATTGACACCATGCACTTTAGAGGAAATCTCACTCACTGGGATGAGTCTTGAATCCTTTCCTGCCCTGGACATGTCACCTTGCATTTAAAACTAGCAGCGAAGCACATTTACACCACATGAAAGACATGACATAGCTACACTGAACATCATATATCACATACGGATTATGTGCAAGAGACTTGTGAATCTGGTTAGAGCATGTAAGAGAAACAATGCCAACGCAGTGCTAATTTGACACACACAATATAGTTTAACAGAAGTTGGTGACAGCTAGTGTAATTGCATCGTTGACAAGTGATTGAGACTGTCTATCCCACAATGTTGCTAAATAAAAGCCATGTTGCTATGCAGGCTGAACTATTCTATTGCTGGTTGAAGGTGGTTTGGACAAAGGAACAGCAGGCTTTAGTGGGCATCATAAGGGCCCTCCCGTCTCCATCCCTACTCACAATAACGGCCTAAGTGTGAACAGCAGGTGACTCCCATTCAACACAGCCTGGGTTAATAAAGTCTCTCCACTAAGTCAATAAACAAGGCCTTGTTCACACACTGGCTAATTGTTTTGCGCTCCAGCAGCCTGGGTGTGGAGTGGTGATGAGGGATGCCCGTTCCACAGGTTCTTCGGCCATTCTGTTCCTCCAGAGGCCCTCACAGTGACCCAGACCTCAGACAAATCCACTCACTCTCAGTCACCCAGGGAGTGACCAGCTTATGTGTCCAGCGATCCTGGCTAGTTCAACACATGTCCCTAAGAAACTCTAACATACTTTCAAGTTGCTCAAGTTTGAAAATATTTGAGATTCTGCTCCCTCAGCTGCATCTTATCTCTCTGTATTCTCATCCCATGCCTGTAGCACCAACATCAATGCTCCACATGCATCCAGAAAACTAATTGAGTGCAGGCAATGAGTGAAACAACCACAGAGATGAAATCACAGTGCATTTATCATGTACAGCCTCTGAGCAGGCCTGGTGGTTTGACAGTACTGTGTGGATTTGAGGCTTCATTCTGCAAGAAGAAGATCTAACTTTCAATTAGGACTGTTAACAATCTCTATGATGACAAACTAAACACTAGGGCTTCCCACAATATTTATGTAAAGCCTCAAATCTCATCAATATCAAAATTAATACTTTATCATAGCCAAATCTTTCTATGGAATTTATTGGCTACATTGTTAAATGATGTTATTATTTGTCTGATGTTTAAAGCTATATCTATATAATTAAACTTACATTATTACATTTGTTAAATAAATGTAAAGATATAAACACATTCTTAAAAGTTCAATTCAAAAGTTCCAATTTCTGCATGAAGTTTTAAACTGTTGCTTATTATCATTTTAATACATAGGTGACACATTTGCAGCAGCTTCTGTTGAAAACGCACCACAGTCTAGTTTTCAATACACCTGGATGCTGTATTCTCTGAGGAACTAGTGACCTGTCACAGGTGTTCAAGAAGAGCTGTGCTTCCAGGGCAACCCTGACCATGTTAATGTCTAATGAAGATGAATGAATAAAGTTTAAAACATATTATTCAGTGATTTCAGTGAAACCTATAGAAATTCTATCATTTGTAAACAGAGTGTGGACCCACATCAGGTCCTAGGAGTTTTTAATGGCTTAGAATCTTTCTCTCTCTCTCTCTCTCTCTCTCTCTCTCTCTCTCTCTCTCTCTCTCTCTCTCTCTCTCTCTCTCTCTCTCTCTCTCTCTCTCTCTCTCTCTCTCTCACACACACACACACACACACACACACACACACACACACACACACACACACACACACACACACACACACACACACACACACACACACACACACACACATACACACACAGTTCCATCATCAGCTGTAAGTTCTGTTGTTGGCTTTGGTTAAATCTAATACTGTATGCACACCGAACAGCTCCCTCACATTTCTGGAATTTTTTTGCATTTCGTTTTTTTCCTTTTCTGCCCTTTGTTGTTGCTAAACTACTTACTGTTTTTTAAACCCTATGCCAAGACACATTTTCCTCTCCTTGCACTAAGTCTGTGATATTGAACTGGTGGTCTTTTGATATGTGACTGAACCACTTCTTTTTTCTTCTTTACAGTTGACTCTTTGCACTCGAAACAGAGCAGTCTTGCTATACTGTTGGGCTAAACAATTGAACATGTTACAGAATTATAATATTAGAATAATTATTGTATAGTCATTTACAATAACAAATGAAGATGCAATAGTAAACTCCAGGGTAATGTACTGTATATATTATTATTGTTTCCATGCCTGCTTATCACAGTAGCAGAAAGGCTTATAAGAACTAAGTTTGAATGTTTGTTATATATGTGTAAGAAATTTAAGTAACCCCCAAGTGACCCTCCCCCACCTTCTCTGTCCCCAGACTTATTCAGTGGGTTGTGAAAATGAGGCGATCCAAGTAACATAACACGTAGCATATTATCCTTATCAACTCTGTCTCAGCTTAATCACCAAGGTGATGGCTGCCATGTTTTCTTACCCCTTTGCCTTAATTTATCTCTCTCTTTTTCTCTCCCTTTTTCCTTTATTCTTACTTTTGAACACCCGCTATCTTTTATCCTTTCTTATTTATCTCTCCACTCCTAGCCACTTTCATCTCTCCCTCTCTTTCTTTTGCTCTGTTTTTCCTTCCCTTGATCCTGTAGTTTTTTTTTGTGTGTATATCTTTTTCTCAGTCTGCCTCACGAATACGGACACTGAGCACCTGCAAGTGCTCATTTGAAGATGTTGCAGGCACAAGAATGCATGCAGTAAACACAAGAGAGCTGTATTTATAATAAATCAGCTTTATGGGCCTCTGATGGAGGTGATATCAGTGAAATTTATGCAGGGAGACCTCAGAGTTCTCAGCTAACAGCTGTGAGATAGAGCTTCCCTGCAACAGCCTGGTCTGGACTGACCCTGCTTTGTATGGCAACAGTATGGCCTCTGGGTCATGCTGCAGTAAAATGTGGTAAAATAGTTGGATTTAGTTATAAAGTTGGGGTTCCACTGTTACTAGCACAAGGCTTAGGTGAGCTAAAAGATTTGACTTGTTGGTATGAAGTGCAGTTCTGCCTCTCGGTGAAAACAACATTCCATTAAATATTGCAGCTCATCCTTCTGTGTTCCTGTTCAATTATTGTAAATTGTTTTTGTCATGCAAAAACAACTTGGAAAATGGCACCCAATCCCAAACAAAACAAAGCATGTAAATAAAAGTTGTTTTAACTATGCCATTGCCCACACTCCACCCAGATGCCTGCTTTCACCCCATTAAATATACAAAATGTGAGAATAAATGCAATGATGTCACATTTCATAATGGTATGTTTAAATTACAAACCTGATTCCTGCAGCTTGATTAAATGCGACCAGTTGCCATTATTTGGTTTACAGCAGATGCAAGCAATAATAACAATAGCTATGGTCAAACTGATGGTGGTGTCTTTAGTTAGAAGGAAACCTGGCTGGGTTTAAAATCAAGACCAAAATAGCTACATAAACCTGACAGTACTTTACTGCTCTATGACGTCAACCCACTCTGTGCTCTTCTGCTAAAATGAGACTACCTGTGTAAATGTTTGTTGTACTATCATCAAAACCCCCATGAGGCTAGAGCTTTAATCATGTTTTCTGCAGTTGTTAGAGACTGGTGTGTGGTGGGGTGGGCAGGGGGTGGTTCCTGGCTCAGCCAGTACCCAGGTGTCTCCTTGGATCTGGTCCCACCCATGAGTGAGCCAGTGATAATTAGCAGTCGTTCACTTACAAATGGGCCAAGAACAGGCGGCAAATCATCTTGTGGTTGAACCTGGCACAAGCAGCTGCATGGGCCAAATGCTTGTGATTCTCTTACTCGGGGCGAGAAATAAATAACAGATACAGTGCAATAAAATGGCTCTTTTACAGGCTGCTAAAAGTTAAGGTCCTGCTGGGAGGCTTACTGTGAGCAACACTGCTGATATGGCTAACACCATACTCAGCAGGCAGTTCAAGACCTTGCTGAAAGTCCAGGGATGCTGTGCTTTCCTCCTCCTCCTCCTCCTCCTCCTCCTCCTCCTCCTCCTCCTCTTTTTACCTCATCTTCCCTGGTGAGACAGAGGCTCCCTGCAGATGGAGCAAGGCACTTGAGAGTAAACCAATGGGGTAATGCAACAAATTTGGTGCTTAACGTCAACTGATGCCATGTTTCATCTGTTGCCATGGTGACATCTAGGCGCCTAGTTGGTGCTAACCTTTTTTTGGTCCTGTTGCTTCAGGGAGAAAAACGGCAGGAGTGCAGGGAATTGCTGCTTACCTCAGAGTCACCTTCAGGAGGGGAAGAGAAGGGTTTTCATTACAGCTTTCAGAAAATCAAGACCAATAACATTTTGCATTCACTTGTAAAGGAAATCATTTGTGGTAGCAAAATCATAGTGGGAAGTCTGAGGCTATTGATGTTTTAAAGAATGCATGATATAATTGTATCCAATGTTTGGAAATTATGACCCCATGCCTTTTCAATTTAAATATTAAACCAAATGGTGCATGCATTTAAAACATTTGCCATGAATATTCCCAAATGATATTCCCGAATGATAGATTGATGTAAGTAGAAGTGGTGGTTAGGTGGAGTAACTTTACATACATGGTGAATCTAAAAGTTAAAAACAGTTTGGAGTGGGGAGCTGCTTGAGTGGAACTTTAAGGATGTTTATGTTAGCTGAATTTGAATGTGCTATTAAGGACGTACTCAATGCTACCCTCCTCCCAATGTGTCCCCATTTCTTTTCAAAGACTTTGTGCTCCCTTGTAAAACACTGTGATCTACAGCTACAGTCCTTGTTTGTCTCTTACTGTAAAAATGCCTTTTTGGCCTAATGTGTGTGACTCACTGTAGGATGAACTTTTTTATTTATTTAATTTTTACTGACAGCGGAAAATTTGTGTCATGTCAAAGTGCCTCTAGGTCTTGGTAAAAGGGGATGAGAACCAGTGTGGGTTTAATTTGATCTTTTGGCTCTATAAGTATGTTTTATTTGTACAACAAATACAAAGTTGTATTTTTTGCTGTTCTTTGGATTTCTCTCAGAATTAAGCCTTTAATGCTACTTAATATCTTCCACACATATTGCGTAACAAATCCAGTTTCACCCAAAGAAGATGTTATTCAAGTTACACTTCATCATTGTCACCCTCCAGGTTAAAGGTATTATAGCCATATAGAATCTTTCAAATGGTGGCATTCATGACAACCATTTTATAGCACACATCTTGGGACTATGGGAAAAACTGCATAAATCCCTGACTTTCATGGCACATCAGGACTTAAACCTGTTACAATAATGCAAAAGTGGCCTGAAACCTAACTATAGTTCATTTAAACAGAAATAAACACTGCTTAGGAAAAAGAACTTGTTTATTAAATCTTAAATTGTACTCATATGCAAAATGACCCCTAATTACAAGTGCACCTATAATTACCTTTTACATCAAGCATACAGAAAGAAATTAGAGGATGGAGGTCAGCTACAAATGGGGACACTTACAAATGGGAACCCCATGGCATAACCCCTTCAAAGGCCTACACAATAACCTTTGCTCTCTCTCCAAAAGTTTTTAGCTGATGGAAAATTTGTACACTGTAGAGGGCATGCTCTGTAATGGGATGTTACAGTCAAGGTTTATATGTTTAGTTTGAGGTGGAAAATCTTGGCAATTCAGCTGGCCATTTGTGGCATAGTGTGTATGTGTCTGTGTGTATTTCTGTGTGAGGTAGTATCAGTAAGTGGCTCTTCAAACAAGGCCAAGAGCAGACCCATACTTACACAGAAAGCTATTTTGCCCCAAGTTCTGCCAAGACATCCTGACCACTCCCAGAGCTTCAGCAGCCCTTGCCCTGGTAATTACATGCCGTCCGGAAAGAAGCCGAAAGCGACTCTCTTTAAAGTGAGTCAAATATCCTCCTTGTTTAATTATGATTCTCAGGTCAAACCTGAAACCTTTGGCTCAAACTATTGCTCTTTTTCCATAAGCCTTCACATGCAATACATTGTGTCCCAGAGAGAGACTGGAAATGTGGAAATGCTAGGAGGAGGGGTGTAGGAGGAGGTAAAACTGGTGATTTTTAATCTGGCATCCACAAAATGACCTAACTGCCTGACCACACACTGCTCCACCAAGCAGCAACGATGACGCTGAGTCCTCTCACTATAGCATTTGCCTTAAATGTGTGACCTCATTGGGTGAGAGCTCAGATTCAGTGGGTCAACCACGTAAATGTGAATGTATATTTCCTGACATGAGATGTGTCTTAGTAGCTCTGATATTTTCTAACTGGATTTTAAAATGTAGTTACCCACAGTACACATTTGTGGCTTTACTAAAGGAAACTCATTTCACAACACATATATGTGAACTACTGTACAGTATTAACAATGCAAACAACTTTATTAAACAAGCACTTATCGCAGAGACAGAGATTTTAATAAACATTTCTGTGATGGATTGTGAATTAAAATGCTGCTTTTTTATCACTGTTTCTCTACTCTATCAATTACTCTGAGCTGCTCTCACAACATCCGGTGACAAATGAAGTAGTGTTGCTGGAACATTTCACTCACAGCTTGAGCTGTAAAGACTCAAATCTGAATATAAAAACTAATCGCTTTGCAATGTTTATTGCAAAATAAATTCTTATACTAATTTTCCATACTTGTCAATGAGCTCATTCCAAAATATTTTTGCACATGTGACTTAAAGGTTGTCTATCCTTTTGGGGCCATAGGGGAAGTGCTCTCTAGTGCATACTACATGGATATACTGTGATTCACTTGGGTTTAATAACTCTTCCTGTCTTTTTGGTCGAGACTGAAGAGCTAATCGCCTCGCTGCTTCCCGCACTGTCTTGCCAAAATCCCATGGTTCACCCACATTGGGATGTTAGCATATTCTGACTGCTTGGAATTCTTTCCTGCTGTCCGGAGAGCACACACTGTGTTTTAAAAACGTGTTGGGCTCTTTCAAGTTTTATTTGAAAGTATGTAATTACATTCTTGAAAGAATAACAGGTCCCTGGAGTGATTTATATTGAGTATTAAATGTCAAGGTTTGAAAAGACACAGTTAACACTTGCTCATCCACTTAAAAGGCTCTCAATGGCATGGAATTCTAAGAGAATTTAGGATATAGATTTGTAGTAAAAAAAAAAGATGCTGAGAAATGGTTAGAACATAATGGACAAGAGAGTTATGCCAGTAAATGTAGGTATACAGTAGATATTTACAGGGATAAGCAGATTAGATGAATTTATCTCTGTTTGCTCTCTGAATCACACTTGGCTTGCTGTAATTGGATGAATAATTAACATTCTTAATATTAATAATTATTAAATTATATGGTTTAAAGTTTTACAAACATAACACCTAATGTCCTGGATAATTTGCTATATCTATCATAGCAACGAGAAATGCATCAAAAGCAGCACAATATAAGAGCATTTTTATGCTGAAGTTTAATACCATAAAATAATTGAATTAGTTAATAGACTCATCTCTGTAAGATTAATCCAGTGGCCTTCATTCATTCTGAGAATGACCACATTTAGTCTTCAATTACATTTTTGGGATCCCCCAATCACCTTATACTGTATCTATGCTTACATTCATTAAAATATGACTTTATCATTTAATTTAAAATTGACCAGCCTAAAATCTAGCTTCAATTACATTTCATTGTAGCATACAGTACAGACCCTGGTGTAGCTGACTGACAGGCTATCATCATGTCATAAACTAAGACACAGTACTGTGGCTGTGAGTTGTGCATTGCTCCGATCCCACTATGTCAATCTGTTCCCTGAGATTAAAGTACTATCTTCAAGTGGCACACCAGCCACTGATAAAAAAAGCTTTTTAATCCACTGAGAAGAGTCCCCTCTGTAACCCCCACTAGCAGAACAGACAAGTATAGCTGGAACTGCTGCACTCCATGAAGGGTCTGGAGAGTGTTGTGGCAGCTGACTAAAAAAGGCCCAGGACACCTCACTCTTCAGCAAACATGTCTGATAACATCTGCCAGGAGCTGCTTAGCACCGGTGACAGGAGGTGGAAGATGGAAGGAGATGGAAGCACATTAGAGGCTTGTCAGTCACTTAGCTCAATGGAGGTCAGTCCTTCCATCTCTCTGCCAACTGTAAAATTAGAGAACAAATAAATGTCAGCATCAGGTTTTGTCTCTGGAAGGGTTTGACAAATGACAAGTGGTCTTTTTAACAAATAAGCTGTCTGTAAAATATAATAGTAAAAACTGTATGCTATATACTCCCGGTGGTCCAGTGGCAGGATCTCACATTCTCATTGCCAAAGCCCAGATTTGATTCCCAGGCAGGGAGCTAATCCACCCACTGAAGAGCTAACTCTCAGTGCCGGTCCCAAGCCCGATGAATTGGGAGGGCTGCATCAGGAAGGGCATCCGACATAAAGCCTTTACCAGATATAATATGCAGACCATGTGATCCTCTATGGCAACTCCTAACAGAGCGCAGCCAAAAGATATATTGTACTTTAATTTATTGTACTTCAAGTTATTGTACTGACATATTGTACTTTACGTTATTGACATAATAAATTGCATTAATTCTGCTTAGTGCTGGAGGAATTATACCAGGAATAATATCTAAAAAATGTAAAGAAAATGCTTTTTTTTTTCAGATATAATTAAAAGTTTATGTCTCTTTGTACATCATAAAACATTAATCATAGACTATAAGATATAAAACACACTGTGTTTGTTAAAATGTATTATCTGTGTGGACATGACAAAGAGCACAAAGAGCGGTAATAGGAGTTTCAGTTTATCAAACCTGGGGAAAAAACTTAACAACCTGGAAAAATCCTGGCAGACCAGCCCCATCATTTCCTTAGAGTTTACCTTTTGACTCTGAAGTTTACATGCCATTTCCATCACACGGATTAAAATAGTTTGCCCAATCCTTCATTCTCCTCCCTTGCAAACACCAAAACCTCAGAGTACTTACAGACTTTAAGAACCGTGAGCTGAGTTGGAAGGATTAGGACCATTAGGACCTTAGTATGGCTCATGCCATTACAGGTGGCCAAAATGAAGCTGGACCCAAAGAATGTTCCAGCAGAAAAAGGAGGCGCTGAAAAAGATGTGTTTGATCAATGATCAGGGCGCGTGTCTCCACTAGTGAGCTAGCTGAACTGAGAGAAGAACAGAGAGAGAAGTTGGCGCTGACTGAGGGGAGAGAAGAACAGAGAGAGAAAAGTAAAGTGTGTTGTGACATTGTACAGGAGGTCTTCTCTCTGGGGTCAGCTTTGAGCTGCTGCTCTCATTGATTTTGGTTGAGCGTTCACACGTGAGAAGATTCTGAGCTTGATTTATCCACCACCGCTGACTCACATTTGCCTCCTACACAGAGGTGTGCTTCTGACCTTTACAAATACCCAATAACAGATGCCACACAGTTAACCTTTTCAATCACACAACACCAGGTAAATATGTGAAATAGGCAGCAGATGATTCATGTACCTTCTGCAGAACATAATACCAAACATGGCAGGAAAAAGCAGATTGGGACAAACGTAAGTTACCTTTTAAGGTAGTAGTATTAGTGGTAGTTTAAACTTATTTGTAGTGAGGGGTGATAAATAGTAGTGATGCAGTTGACTTTGTGTTGAGAGGAGCTAAGTAGAGGTAGGGAATCTCCGTCCCCTCCTGCACATAATGCCTGCAGCAGAACCACCCACGGGAGGCAATCTCTCTGTGATCTCAGGAGGCTAAGCCTGGTCAACGCCTCAGAGCACACCTCAATTATGTGCACACACACGCACACACATGCACATACACATGCACACTCTGCTGCTATAACAACAGACCAGACCAAAAAAACCTGAGCAAAGCCCTCACCTCTGGGCATGATTAATATTATTCTCCCCATCATTTCCAATTTAAGTTGTATCTTCTCTTCTTGCTTGATCACCAACCAGAACTACTTGGTGTGTCACAAAGCACAGATGGAAAAAATTTAAATATATGAAAGCAAGATCTATAGCCATTTGGCATTTATGCTTATATAAATTAAAATGAAATTGGCAAATGTCAATTTCAAATTTGACAAATGTTCCCAATGAATCACTTGTATTCTGGTAACAATGGAATTTTTCTGATTGTTTTAAATACAAATGTATTTAAAGTCAGATTATTTAACCTCATTTTCTCCCAGTTTAATCATGGAAGAATGTTAATTCCTATCCTTTAGCTTATGTAGCTTTTAACTACCAAGCAGTTATGATGAAGGCCAAAATGTGGTCTCCAACTATCTGAAGTTTGCCCCTTTCTTAACTTTTATGCATTTACCAAGGTTAGGCAGGTGTCATACTTTCGAAAAGCTAAACAAATGCTTGCAATTTAATGCTTTTGTTCTAAATGACAGTAGAGAATACTATTTCTACCACCCAGAGAACCAGCCCAGTTAAGTCTAGTTATGGCATTCATTGGATTTTCCAAGAATATGCCACACAGGAACTCAATTAAAACAATCATACAAACAAATAAATAAAAAAATTTTCAGCCATGTACCTTTATAAGGTTCAAGCTGTGGCATGTGCTATCCATGGTGAGGGTCAGCCTGTATGCAGTTGTTCACTTTGAGACCCTATCACTTCTAATATTCTAGGCTGTAAAATATTGGCAGGCAGTCTGCATGATATTATATTTGTAACTGACATATAAGAGCCACCTACTGTGTTCAATAAGTAGAGCATAATTAATTAAGCCCAACTGTTACTGATACTGCTACTGCAAACTGACAGTTGACACCAACTTTAAGCAACCTCTTAATACAACAAGCCGCTGGATAGTCAACATCACTACTAGAGCACAGCTGGGCTGTGTGTAGACACAGTGTCAAGAGTATAGTGCACCCAGTGCTGAAACTGTGTGAGTTGCACACTAACCAGCCATGAGAGGAGTGTTGGGATGGGGTGTCCCTATCGCAATGCACCACATTATACTGTCGGTCATTGCTTTCTAGAGATATCTATATAATAAACATGACAAATTCTAATAAATGAAGATGTGACATGAATAAAGAGTGAGTGTACTTTACAGTCTACTTATTGGCTGACAACTGTCTATGTATAGCACTGAGTGAGCAGTTACTCCATCACATTTACATAACAATTGTAATGACAGGGTCGTAATGATGGACCCCCACCACTGCCAACCCCTTCCCCAGTAGATATTTGGCCTTGTGTGTGATGTGTGAGCAATTTTTCTTTACAGTGAATTCAGAGGGGGTGGTGATGTGTTAAAGGTACCTTCTGCCTTTCTGTCTCTAAAGTGAATGCAGCAGACAGGGAAGCAATATGGTAATGAGCGGTTGTCTGTGGGGACTCATTCAGGTACAAGGCCTTTAGTGGGTAGAATGAGGTCAAAAGGAGAATTGTAGTGATTCTGGTGATAAGGGACAATCACTGATCCCCCTTTCTGCTGGAATGTTGGTGTAATAATGCAATTGCCACAATGCTGTTTAATTGCTCCTCAGTAGTGATGACTTTCTATCATCACTATCATCATTTCTATCAGTCTTTCTAAGAGCTGTGAGGTGTTGTAGCTGTTTGGATAATTCATTGATGTAATTAAACTTCACTAAACAAACATTTTGTAAAACTTACATTGGCTTATGTTTCCAATGTAAAGGCTTCACAGACTTGTTGTTAGTGGCCACCTCAGCCTCATGGGGTTGTTTCAATGGAATATTTCAATGGAAGTGTAAATGAACTGACATACATGAAATTTATGGTCAAGCATGGTCATTTGCATTCAATTTGTTCAGTCTCACTTGAATATTTACTGTATGTGTATTTTGTCAGGCAAATTAAGTTACACTGGACAAAGAACTAGGGATCTAAAATATTTTAATGCATAGCTTTTAATCCCAGTATTTTTACACATACATTAAGGCCATTGCAAAACTGTAGTTAAATTTATTTCTGTATTAAAGAGGCTGCTTTTACAACTTTTGGTGATCTTTATGGAAACATCCCCATAATAATACATTTTCATTCCCACTTTTTTTTAACAATACAAAACAGCAGCTGTTATTAAAAAAAAAAAAGGAAATTATCTGTAAGATGTTTTGGCTATTCTCCTTCTCTCCGTGTGTGTGTGTGTGTCCGTGTGACCGTGCGCGCGCGCGCGTGTATATTGAACCTGTATACCGTAAGCGCTGAAGGCATTTTAATAGGCTACATGTGACTGCCAAAGGAGATGGTGCGCCACCCAGATATTGCACAAATATGACAAGTTCCGCCGTTTCTTCTTTCGAAGACAAAAAATGAAGGCATGTAACAGTTGTGATAAAACGATTTGATTTTAGTTCTGTTCTGGGGTGGGCGGTCGAACTTAGGTGTTTGGTGTGTGTGTGTGTGTGTGTGTGTGTGTGTGTGTGTGTGTGTGTGTGTGTGTGTGTGTGTGTGTGTGTGTGTGTGTGTGTGTGCGTGCGTGCGTGCGTGCGTGTGTGGGGGGGAGGAGGAACAGCGACTTAAGTGGGCGGCCACATAAAAACTGCAGACAACATCAGGCGCGCGATCAGAGTGTCCGTGATAAACGAGTGATGAACTAGTGGAGATAGGAGCCGAGTGTCTCACTGGTGTTTTCACCGTGAAGCTCAATGGACTCAGGTGTGTCCGTATAGAAGGACTTTCTCGGGACTAATACCCCAAAGGCTTGACGCTTTGCTTTTTGCCTGTATATCCCGAGTGTTTGCTGCGCGCTGTAACTGTGGAAAGCGCCTTCGCTCAGTTCATTTGGTATTGAGGATACGCTTCGCGCATCTACCCATGGTGAGTGCTATCCCCTTTCTCACGTGTAGTGGGTGTCCTTGATATTTATATTTACTCACAGCGCCGATCAGAGCGTGTTACATTACCACATGTCAGGACTTTTCAAGAAGTGAACTTTTCATTCATTTACAAAATGAAAGGTGTATCCGTTCAAGGTCTCTGTTTTTAAGCGTCCGAATAGAACCGTGTTTATTCAAATGCATTAGGCTTTATGATTTCATACTACATTGATGGCCTAGGTAAAGGTGATGGCCAGGATGTATTTTGCACATGCAGTTTTCCTTACACACACACACACACACACACACACACACACACACACACACACACACACACACACACACACACACACACACACACACACACACACACACCTGCCCGCTCTTGACTGCTGTGCGCTGCTTGCATACAGACACCCACAAGCCGGAAGAGACTCTGAGAGCTCAGTCCAGCTCGCCGACTTTTAATTGGTGTATTAATGCATCGCTTTTTAGTCATACTACATGCTTTTACAATAAAGCTGCAGATTAATTCTATTTATCCAGCGCATTCATTAAACGACTCACAAAAATAGTTTGTTGTTTTTGTTTAAATGCCAAACCCACTGGCTGCAGATGCTGCTTTATCGGTCCATGTGGTTTTCTCATTTAGGGCAAAAGAACCTTAAATATTATGAGTATAATATTTAATAGCAAAAATGGAAAAAAAGAATTAAATAATTTCAAATCAAACCTCATGCTTACCATATCCTCATGGTTATCGATCAGTTTTTATTTGCGTAAAGAGTTTCCAGAAATCTATGCGCAAACTTTATTTGTATATATATATATATATATATATATATATATATATATATATATATATATATATATATATATATATATATATATACACACACAAACAGGGGTTCTTTAAACGGGGGTTGCGGGGAGGTAAAGGGGTATAGGGCTAAAAACGGAACATAAGCAGGTCTTAAAACCGGATCACCATCAGAGCTCTGACTCGGTAATAAATCAACTCCAGGGAGCCTGACGTTGCCAAACCGAGATGTTTGGGTTTTGTGTATTTTTGCCTCTTATATTTTAGGAAACGTAAAGCTGTACTAGAACAATAGGGAACAGCGAGTTAAATATAGTTGCCAACAGAACACATTACAAACAGCAAGGCCCTCTGATCACTTTCTGATTTTGATTTTGTTTTTATTTGTTCAAATCTTGTACTTTATTTTGATATAGTTATTAGACAAAATTTAAAAGAATATACAGAGAATAAAAAAACTATTAATGAAAATATTATTATTGGTGGAACCTGTAATATGGATATTCTGCAGTTCAGTTCTTCGCTGTTTTCTAGCAGATCATGAGTATTGCAGAGTATTGGCAAAATGTGAATGAGAAGTGAAAAGTTATGTGAGTTCTAATCAGCGTATTCAGATGATAAGGATGTAATTAACTTATTATTCATAGCCCGTTTTGTCACTGTTTAATTGATTAGTTTTAATCTCCAGCTGAACACAACAACTTAACAACCTGTAATACATCTGTGCATTATAGTCCAAAACGAAGGGACAAAACAATACAGCCTTCTTGGATCTGGAGCGACAAGTTCTTTAGAGTGTTCTGGAGAGATCTGAAACAAGCATGACAAAGATAAAATGCTAAAATTGGGTTCTTACTATTGTCTATTCCTGTGGTTACCTGCTCCCCCTGTTCCCTGTCAGATTCCTCAGGAAACACATCTAAAGAGCCATGTGCATAGTACACGCTCATTAAGTCAGGTTAGGGAAAGTGAAGTCAAATGCCGTGAGGCCCACAAGACTCTGCCAAACCAGAGGAAGCAAGCTGTTGGAGCCAAATTGCACCATAAGCTTCTCTCATTGCAAAAGAGCTTGCATAGCTCTTCTTTATCCTCAAGCACATTCACATAAAATCCTGTAAATATTTTGGACAGTGCACATTTGGTTTTCAAGCAAGAATTTGTGGTCTGAACTTACTCCAGGTGTGTGTATATGTGTATGTGTGTGCTTTTAACGGTCTGTGGTGCCAACGAGAATGAGCATTTTATGAAGATTAATTCTTATTGGTTTTTCTTTGATAAAATGAAACACTAAATTACAAAAAACTATTTAAGTTTTTGATATTTTGATATTTCTTTATTTAAGATATTAAGGGCCCTGGCAACTAACAAACTGAAGTATATTAGTATACTACAAAGTTTAGTATATTGATAGCCCTTACCCCACCCCACGCATGGGACATTAATTTGATTGAACTTATCTTTGGAAAGTAAATCCCTATGATCAAAGACATGCAAACTCCATCCAAGCTGCACACTATAATGACTAAGCATACAGGGTCAGGCAAGGGTCACCACCATGATCAGGATCCAGAGTCATTCCCTGATTGCAAGAAGAATAAGCAAATGTGTTCTTGTTGGGGTGCATCGTTTTTGTTGTAATGATTGGGCATGATCCAGAAGAACTGGATCCAAAAGATGACAAAATGTGCGCATTGCCACACTGACCCATTGATTTGGACCATTTAGGATAAACACTCTTTAATTTTATTAGCACATTTCCTCGCAATACTTTGATCAGTGTTACAGATGGTTATGCCCTCTAAATTAGAATGAACTACCAACTTCATTCCAACCGTAATCTGGTGACATTATCAACTGTGTATTATCATATAGCCCCTTCCCTTCTTTACCTTTATTTGTACTTAATTGTGTTTAATTTGCATAATTGTATTTGAAAAGGTATCCAACTTTGGGGATATATTTACCTAAATTTTTATGGGTTTGTGTGTCTCATTTCACATACAGGAGATGTATTGGGATTATGTGCATAATATATGTGGACAGCAAGTTCACTTTGTAGTCCAGTTTAAATGAAATCAGGGTGGAGACTGGGGATTTACAAGTTGGTTCTGTAAGAAGTTATGAAAAGTAGTTTGTTCACAGAATCTCCCCTTTTTAAGACTCAATGGACCCTGTTATCATGTGCACACTGAAAGTTCTAATGAGCAATCAGGGGGATTAATTGTCTGTTCATTGTTAATAGAACTGTTCATTTCATACTTTTTCTGTGTATTCTTGTTAGCCAAAAAAAAGTTGTTATAATAATAATAATAATCATCATCATCATCCTCATTATTATGTAAAAAATAACACTCAAACTTGATCTTTTAGGACAAGACTCTCTCCTGTCTCAAGCAGCCTCCCAGCACCACGTAGCATTTCCTTAAGGAACCCGTCCTGCATCGGCTCCCAACAAACATGGACTGTTTCCCCATGATTTATTTTCTGTCGGTAAGTAGACCACACCTAACCAAACCAATTTTGACACAGTTGCTTTCTTACTAATAATAGGTTAGAAATGTATAAAGGGTTTGGTTATTTAAACAAAACAATAATAAATGTGCCATTTTGACTTTTGCTCAAAAAGTCTGAAATGTGTGGAACTTAGTCCTTTGTTTGGCCTTAGACAGGTTATGCTTGTAGGGATGCTCCTTCTTATCGAGTTATAGTTTGCTCTCACCCTGAGACATAACCAAACTTATTTGTCTAATCATTCTACTGGGGGACAGGGAAGGGGAATTTATTGCTCCACAAATTTCATTCAGAAACTTTTATCTGCACTTTTACTAGTGCTTTAATGATGATGGTGTAGATCAAGAGAACATAGTGTATGTGTTCAGTGACCTTTCAACACACAAGAGAGAACAATTATAACCTGTTAAAATGTTTCCACTGGGAATTGTAATGCAGGGGATTGTTAAAAGTTACACATATCTTAATATATTGTCTTCTCTCCTACTTCTCTTTCCCTTTCCATTTTCTGTTCTGGCTGTCCCTTCCCCATTGGTCTGTCTCATTCTCAATTGTCCACCAGAGACAACATGATTCCTGGTAATCGAATGCTGATGGTCATTTTATTATGCCAAGTTGTACTGGGAGAGCGCAGCCATGCTAGTCTAATACCCGAGGAAGGGAAGAAAAAGGCGTTGGGTAATCACCCGGGTCAGAGTCATGAACTGCTGCAGGACTTTGAAGCCACGCTGCTGCACATGTTCGGCCTGCAGAAGCGGCCACGGCCCAGCCGCTCGGCAGTGGTGCCCCAGTATCTCCTCGACCTCTATAGGCTGCAGTCAGGAGAAGTGGAAGAGGCTGAAGCTCACAATGTCAGTTTTGAGTACCCTGAGAAGTCAACTAGCCGAGCCAACACTGTAAGAGCATTCCATCATGAAGGTAAGACCGATTTAGGATAATCTACATGCCTATCAAGAAATAAAAAGTGTATTTGGATTATTGCAAGTGATATTCAAACATTATTCAGTGCAAACACTTATGAAAAATGCTCTACAGCAGTGTACCTCTGTCTTCAATTATGTGGATCTTTTTGAGGGATTGTCCTTAACATGCAATTATCTTTAATGCTACTCTGCAGACTTCTAAATAAAGTCCTGCTGCCAACAATGTGGGCACTTAAGGCAGACAGAGTGCCCAGGAGCCTTAAAAACAAATGCATAGTGCCAAGGTGATAAAGGGGCACCAGTATGGCACCAGGAATACTCATTATTTTGTCTTTTATTGATTTTGTTGGCAATATTTGTACTTAAATAGGATCTTATTAAGGAACCATATGTGCATGGATGCTGGAGATGAGAGTAAATAAAAAAAAAAAGAAAAACAAGGATGTCTGCCATTGAGAAGGCAGTCCTTAAGGCCAAGGTCTGAATTTGGCACACAGAGAGCACTAGAAAAAAGCTGAATGCTTAGAATTTTTTCTAGAATTTCTAGAATAGTCAATTACTATTTGTTATCTGTGAAGAATCTATATTATATTATGTACAAGAGACAAAATATGAAAAGTAGTTACTTTGAAAATATACACTTACGTTTTTTTTACAGAACAGAACAGCTCAGTTATTATCCAGAGAATAGTATTAGTAATAGTGTCTGTGCCACCCAATGCCATCTAAATGAAAGGTTAATGATTATTCTTGATGAAAATGATAAATGCTGCTAGTTAACAAAGTGCAGATCTAATCAAAAACACACACAGTATAACAAGAACCACCTGGGTGAGATCAGGTCCTGGGTGTAAAATAACATGGGCGAATTGAAATAGAACATGGCAGGAACAACATTTATTTTCCTACAGGGGTGATCTTGCCAGAAATCTGCAGTATGAGCAGGGGGCTTTTGCCCTCCCCTTTGTTTGTTGTGCAGCAACGGAATTGTAATTAGCTCAGTCTGAGAAGATTTTGGGTAAAAGTGGATATTGTTGCAGATTATTGTGATTAAGAAGTATATAGTGATATATTGCTATATGTTGGTTGAATAAAGCCTTTAGGCTGTTGAAAGCGAATGTGTACATATAACTTAAAGTGCCTTGCATGTGTTTGGTCCCTGCACATATCTGGTTTAAAAATAACCTTCAAAATCTGGTACAAGTGGAAAAACACAAGTTTCAGGTATTTTGTTGATAAGGTTTTGGGATATATAATGAGTGTTCTGGGGAGCAGAAGAAGAATGGTGCTAGAGCCTAGATTATAGATATAAAAGTGTTGATCTGTAGTGCTACTCTTACTTGATATGAAGTGCTAACCATACATACTTACCCAATCTGTCTCGTCTTACCTTAGAGCACATGGAGCAAGTGCCATCAGATAGACCACACAGCATCGAGACCCCTCTGCGCTTCTTCTTTAACCTCAGTAGCATCCCTGAGGATGAGCTGCTTTCCACAGCAGAACTTCGGCTGTACCGGCAGCAGATTGAGGAGCCTGGTTTGGAGACCTGGCATGTAGAAAATGAGGACCTCCATAGGATCAATGTGTATGAGGTGCTGAAGATGCCACGGCCTGGGCAGCTGATCACACGCCTCCTGGACACGCGCCTTGTAAGCCACAACACCACCAGCTGGGAAAGTTTTGACGTGAGCCCAGCTGTGTTGCGTTGGACCCAGGAGCGACTGCCAAACTATGGACTTGCTGTAGAGGTTCTGCATCTGAACCAAACACCACGGCACCAAGGCAAGCATGTGCGCACCAGCCGCTCAGTGCACCACACTTCAGAAGAAGACTGGGACCAGCTGCGTCCTTTGTTGGTAACTTTTGGTCACGATGGCAAAGGCCACCCACTGACACGCAGGACCAAACGCAGCCCCAAGCAGCGAGGCCGCAAGCGCAACCGCAACTGCCGACGACATACGCTGTATGTGGACTTTAGCGATGTAGGCTGGAATGACTGGATAGTGGCACCACCGGGCTATCAGGCCTACTATTGCCACGGGGACTGCCCCTTCCCTTTAGCTGACCATCTGAATTCCACAAACCATGCTATTGTACAAACACTGGTCAACTCATTAAACAGCAATATTCCAAAGGCCTGCTGTGTGCCCACTGAGCTGAGTGCCATCTCAATGCTCTACCTGGATGAGACTGACAGGGTAGTCTTGAAAAACTACCAGGAAATGGTTGTGGAGGGCTGTGGCTGCCGCTAGCTGGGTTTTAGAATTAAGAAATACTAGCACAATGAAGGCAAGATCTAATTGGCCCCATTGTATACCTAAATATTTTCACTTGGATGCTTATTTATAACGTTTATGTTGAGATGTTTGTCTGTCTACTTTTTTGTTTCCTTGACCATATGATCATATATTTCAACAAAATATATATATTTATATCTACATATTAAAAATAAAAGTGAGACCTTATTTTAAACATTAAGAAGAAGCTGTACAACTTTTCATGGTGTATATTATATTGTATAGGAGTTTTTAATAAGAAAATAGCTTACAAATTCACCAAACATAAAGTATATATACTGATAATATTTATTTCTTACATACTATATACATTTACAAAACAAAAAAAAAAAAAAAGGAAAAGAGAGAAATGTTTATCTTCCCAGCCAAATTCCTATAAGCGGATAAACAAATGCAACAAACGCATAATTTCTGTATGGAAATAGAGCACTGTGTGAAATGATCAACTAACTGGTTTGTGTGATAAATCAGTTGAAGAAATCATAAATGTACTTTGATATTATTATTATTATTATTATTATTATTATTATTATTATTATTATTATTATTATTATTATTCACATTTTCGCCAACATTTAGACATGTGATTTTTGTTGTTGTTTTTTTTTTTTTTGGATTTTTTTAGCTGTCCTATCAGTGTGTGTGTGTGTGTGTGTGTGTGTGTGTGTGTTTTTTTTATTATATATATATATATAAATTGTGAAAGGTTACACAACAACCTGACATGAAAATAAAAATAAGAGGAAGAGCTCCAGACACGCCGGCTTTTGCAAGTGCGTTTAAATCGTACTTAGTTTACTTTCCTTTATGAAGATGCAATTAGAGTAGCTGATTAAGTGTGACTCCTTTACACGTTTGCCGACGTGTGATGGTTGTAGACGTGTGCTGAGACGCTGTCGACTCTCTCTGTGAGGAATCAAAGGTTAGACCGACTGTCTCCAGCTTTTGTCTCCCGACAGCTCCTGCCGAATGAAAAGAGACGCCTGTCGCCAACCTGTGGCCCCAAACAGACAATAGACTTTCTGCATCGCTTATTTACAGTTAGACGGCTATAAGGACTACAGGCTATATTCAGTGATAAAGCCGCTTTGAACTGCCGGATAGTAACGCGAGTGTAAAATGGAGGCGGAGCTCAGCTTGCTTAAGGAAATAAGCAGTACATAACATTACATGTGTAATGTCAGTACACAGTACAGCTTGTCACTGAGATCTTTTCATGAACATTAATAACCTCTAGGTAAAGTTTTATCAGCTGGATGCAGTTTTATCAACTGGATGCAGCCAGAGATGTATATAGCAGCCCAAACTGAAAAAGGAAGAAGAATCGTTCAAACTGATGTGTCTTAGACTATTTATAGTCACAAACTAATCATTATTGGCTTAGCATTAAATTCAGCATTCAGTCATTATAGATGGTTTATGGAGGTTTATGAAACTGCAATTTTCTTCACAAATTTGGGTTAATTATATCTTTTAGGGATATTTTCTGTTAAATAGCCCACATACAGCATTTAAAGTAAACAAACTCCTCCAGATTTAAGTAAAATGTCTAGACTTATCTGACGGTGCTAGTCTGATTAGCATAAACTGTTTACCTTTCTTCTGAAAAACCTCAAACAGTCCTGGTGTATCTTCAATGTATTTTGAAAAGATAGGCCATTTGTAATATCCTTGTCTGGTTTAAAATATGAAAAATAACCAAATTGTTTTGTGATACGGAAAAAGCTATCCATTTGTTGTTCAAATGCCTGTTGATTTTTTTCCAGACCCAAATACGTTCTTAGTTTCAGCAAGACGACTTAATTATATATCTATTATTTTTATCTGGTATTTTTAGTGTTATTTTCCCTGGCAGTTGCAACAGCCTTCTTCCTCAGGGCCAACAAATACAGCACACCTAGGTAAAGCTCTAGTTTGGCCTGAGGATGTAGCGTCGCTTTCTCTTTGAACCTTTCCCTATCACACAAACAGACTTGTCAGTGGACAGAGAGAAGGAAAAGAATTTAATTTTGAAGTGGCTGAGGGCAGAGGGGAAGACTCTAAAGCCAACGGACAGAACAATTACACACATTTCAAATAGTCTGCTGCAGTAAGATAACATCACCAAGCTATGCTAATTGGGCACTTTATTATCCCACCGTGTCTTCACAAAGAAGACACACATTAGTAAAATGTGAAGAGAAGACAGGAAGAGCTGAAACCTCCACATTTAGGTAGATCATGTAGTCATGTTATGTTACGACAGTGTATTTAATTCAGACTGAAAGGACAGCTCTGTCTCTCTTTTCTGTTATGTTCTCTCGCTTTCACTCTTTGTCTGGTGGTTGCTTGTCTAAACATTTAAAAGAATGTGAAACTAGAAAGTTTTTAAAGGTAAATATCAAAACGAAAATTTAATGTTCAAAATCATTTTTAATTAATATTGTTTTAGTATGTTTTAGCTGTTCTTTCAAGTAAGGTTTTTGTTTATAACAAAACATGGGATGTGTGTGGTTTTTCCAACTTAAAACAAAGTCCAAGTCATAAAAAGTTCATACTAGTACACCACTAGCTATTAGACTAAGAATACCCATTACAAGGATTTTAAAGTTCAGGAATTTACTGTATACACAGAAAGATATATATATAAACAAACACATAAGATCCTTCAAAAAAGACATCACCTCATACTTCTGGAGCAACCCAGCCCAACTGTCTGCCTAAAAATAGTTGATGGTAATTAAATTTCAAAATTGTTAGCTTGTGATGCAAATTTTTTTGTTTTTTTGGCTGTCCTACTCTTTCCTCTTTCTAGTCCTCCGTGATAGCACAGGCGCACCTGACTTGGTTCAGCTTAATAAGTCACTTGATTTGTTTGAAAGCAGCCGCTTCAGATAAAAGAGTGCTTTCCTATGGTAGATTGGCCACTCAAAAGCCCCTGTTGTTGAGAAAGAGGCATCACTTTGTGCGGTCTTCAGCATAAAACCATTTCATCCTGCACCCTTGTGCCGCCCCTTGCTGCCGATTGGATGGGGGTTTATTTGGCAGAGGAGGGTGGGGGTGAGTTGGGTGCTGACAGCCGATGTCAGTGCAGCTGGAGGTCAAAGCCTCTTGTTTCAGTCTCCCACTCACTGCGCTGCATTCACACGCAGGTCCCAAGTGTGTGGAGTGCGAGCCAAGGGGGGGTGAAACTTTAGAAGCAGCCGCTTTCCATCTGTGGAGGTTAACTGTGTCACACACTCTCACCCTTGCTTGCACCTCTGCTCCAAAGAGACACCTCTGTGATTCAGCATGGTACCTGAGACTTGCACTCGGCCATGGGCTGTCATGCAAGAGAGAACACTGCCATGCAGCAGTTGGCTGAACACAGGACAACCCGTTTAATCCTGGTGAGTCTGGATTCCCTCCAGGTGAAAGGGTTATGGATAGATGTGTCACAGTCACATGAGTGTGGGGCAGACAAAGAAAGATCAACCCTGGGATGGCACTGTTATGCTCTTGCTGGCATGGTTTGTCTTCACTTTTCCTCATACTGGTTCAATACAAAGGTCACTAAAAATAAATTCAAAGTTATTGTAACTGATCACCTTTACCCTAAACTAAAACATGTCAGTTTATTTGAGAGTGGTCTCTTCCAGGATGGCTCAACCCCATCTACAGGGCACAGGGGCTTACAGTCACCAGTTCTCAAACCATTTAAACACCTTTCGGAGATTTTGGGTCAGCGTGTTAAACATTGATATCCATTGCCTTCATCAAAACACCAACTGAAGTGTTATATTTTGGATATCCATCCAGTACATTCCAATAGTTTTTGTAGATTATCCCAAGGTGCATTAAGGTGTCCTCATTAACACACCTTATTTTATTTGACTTATCAACACACTGATTAAAAATGGTTGCAAACCATACTTTTAGTTGTCACTGAGGTGATATCCACAAGGGCACACGTTTCATATTTTCATGTGTATTTTTTAATTGAAAAGGTGCATGTTGTGTACCTTTAATTGATTACTCCAAAGTTAAATAAAGGTACAAGAGTGACATACAGTACATGACTTTAACATTGCCTTGTAATAGATACACACTAAACATAGAAAAATATACACATGAGAATACCTCCCACTGTTAAAAGAAAAAATACAGTTGACATATGTGTATGTACATATTACATGGATCATATGTATGTTCCTTATGCAATTCTGGAGACATTCTCTGTTCAATGGAGAAAACAGTCTAATGGAAAAGCTGCTTGTTCTGGCAGACATTGAGGATGTTTTCCATATAAAACCAACACAGCACTATCCAATAAAAATAGTCTTTATTTAATCTAAATGAGCACTATGACTACACAGCAAATAATATCAAAATGTCTTATAAATTACATTTGACCACTCAACCCAATCATAGGTTACTGGGAACTTTTAGAGTGGAAATTTCCTTCTGCCGAGGAAACTGGGCACAAGGAGCTGGTATTGTTGTGAGGATGGAATGCTGCTTTTGTTATTGGAGTGGCAGTGTAATTTTGCAGTAGGTAGTGAGTCTCAGTGGTGGGGCTTTCTACTCAGTTGCTGTACAGTTTCATTAGACACAGCTAATGAAAATATGGTCCCTGCCTCCTTGCTCTCCATGACCTCTAACTGTGCACTAACCTCTACTTTCTTCCCAGCACCGCTATTAACTGTTCCAACAGGTGTGCAGCTCACTGGACTGAAGGTCCTGCATCTGCCTGACAGCAATTTCATTGGGAGCCAAATTATTTCTTATGATGGGATGATTTCCAGATTTTAAACTTGTAGTTTCCAACAACTGTTAGAAATGTGCAAACATTACAGTTGCTTTGTTAGAAAAATAAAACGTTGTCATCAAATATTCTAATTAAATCCTAATTGATACGTGCATGGCCTCAGTTTACATTCATGAAAAAACACATTGCAAAGGATTTTGATACCAGGTATGAATAAGCATGCTTGTTTTCTCAAAGGTTCTCTGTTAATATGTTGCCACTGAGCTCACCTGAAAGAGACAGGTGGACTGTGCTCTGGGTTTGCAGGCTGCAGTTTGAAAGCACAAATGTGAAACTAGATCCGTAACTTGACCTTGTGGCAATTAGGTCCACAATAGAACGTTTTTTTACTCCCACTTCTTTTGTATTGATAATAACTTCTGAAAGAAAATTAAAGGCAAGATGAATATTATATAGGCCTTTTTGGTCAAAAGAATATAAAGTTAATGTATCTGTAATTGTATGTTTTGGACACTAGTTGACAATATGGGCCTTCCTCCTAATGTGGCTTTTAGGTTGGTCCTTCCTTTGAAGTCGTGTCACCTTGTTGCTGTGTTTTTTGAAGTGCGCTGGTTGGGAGCACGAGCTAGAAGCAATTGTTGGAGAGCAGTCGACCCTTTCCCATGTTTGCAGACAGACAGTGAAGGCAGTAATAGAGGGGGGCAAAGGAGGGGCATTGCCTTTCCTTTTCCTTTTCCTCCACAGTGTTCTTCTCTGAATGGAGTGTGTCCACCGGATCTGCCTGGGATGAAATGTCATATCTCAGACTGATCTTTATCTCTTAATCGCTTCCTTTGTCTCCTATGATTCCCCAGGCCCTGTCCTTGCCTCTCTGGGCCGACTGGGCTTTGAAGTGTCAAAGGAGGTTAGGGATACAGGCTGTGTTTGGGGTTGCTGAAGGGCTTATGGTGAACAGTCTTTGCTCCTCTCAGCTAACTGCTCCAGGTGATGAATCAGTGCTCATGCAGGAAGAACAATGCCAGCTGCTATTGACAGAGTGTACCCACTCTTGTCACTCTATTACCCTAGATGACCTAACCATTTGTCCTCCAGGTGGTCCGTTGGCCTGAACAGATCTGAGAAATTACAAATTTGTAGAGAAATATTTCCTTATGTGACACAGTATTCAGTCTAAAGATATATTCAAATTGTTTACATTCTTTTTCAGAAATATTGTCTGTCACCAACTCTTAACCTGACACGACAACCTGTCATGTAAACTATGCTGTTATAAACGTTCTATTATGGTTTTGTATACACAATATATGATTGACAACTTTGAAAGCACTGGAAGCCCACAAAATGTAATATATGTAGGAGCATTGCATGGTGGCTGTGTGCATTATAAGTAAATAATCCACAACAATGAGGGATGATTTAATTATCAGGCCAAAGTGGATTGTTTTCTTGTAACAGCATGCCCAAGTGTGTTTTCCTCTTATATTTCAGTGATTTGCCAACATTTTTATCTATTAATGAATTACAGAGCATACTCTTTAACCATTAATAGTTCTATGTTATGTTTGAATGCTTCTGTAATCACTTACCTTATAGAAGCTATAACCAGTCATTTCCATCCCTTTTTTCCATCTCTTCCCATTAATACAATGAGGAGAAAAAATGCATCATTTACAGTTTGTCATGCTAAAGAAAGTCATTTATCCTGAAGGTCTTCCTGTGCTGGAAAATGTACTGACACTTTCCACAAATGTTTAGTTAACATAGTTCAATTTTAGAATATTAATGACTGTATGTTATCTGTTTATTGTTAGGAGTGTAAAGTGCTGAGGTATAATATTGTTTTATCTTCGGTACACAATTTCTAAAATAAACCATAAAATAAACTATAATGGTGCATTTTGTTGTGATTTAGTTTTAACAGTGCAACAGTGACACTGACATGGTTGTGGTATGATTTGGTCCACCACACATGTAGTTAGTAATTGTCTTATGCTGGGTCCTTTTCCCTGTGGTAGAAGAGGTCTGAGAACAGATGGGCTACAGCCAGTAATTGTATACCTGCAATGTATCTATATGGTAGTGAACGAATCTCCAAGGTAAACATAATAAGAGTCAGCTGAATGGATGATGTGATGCCATTTGTTGGCAGAGTTGCTGGGGAAGTGAAACTTGGTGTATGTTTCAGTTGCGGTGGACATCAGTTGGCACAAGATCCATGGCAACGTGTAAGCAAAGTGTGCTTGAGCATGTCTGTGAATGTTTGTGTGATTGTACAGAGTAAGAACAGAGTGGGGAGGGCATGAGGGAGGACGTACGTACGTGGCCTAAAGTCAATAGGACACTTTGTGGTGAAAACAATAGCCCTAAAAATTACCAGGTGGATAAGGGTACATTGTGTGCACCCTCTGCTGGCAGGAGGAACATGGCAGTTCCACAGTAAAACAAAATCAACAGGCTTGTCTTAAAGACAGACTCTGGATTGTAAGTTTGATTGGAGTGATAAAATGCAACAATGCTTATTGCACATTGTTTGTTTATTGTTTCCAATGATAAGCATGAACAAGTAAACTAAGGTCTAACAAACACAAAAAAATAAAAATACATCAACATGCCAAAGTACAGACCATAACATCACATCATCATTGTATTTGTTTGGAGCACACACAGACACTTATGTTGGCCTGGATCTTTAGCCACATCTCACATGAATAGTATTTATGTTCCTAGCATCTGTAGACTCGCATGATGCATTTGTCCCACAGGGAAAATACATTTGCACTTTTTCCTACATTCAGATCCAAGTGAAATGGCCACTCCCTCTGTCGTAGGAGTTAGTAATAGGCATCAAGATGAACTTGGCACAAGTTTGCAATACAGCTGTATACATTTGACATCAATGTAAGGACATGTAGAAGTGATCTCATTGAATTATTCCTTGACAAGTAACTGAAATTTGAACCTTTCCCCAGAGGGTTTCTAACGAATATATGATTTTTATTCTTATTGTAATCTAACAATATTGCCAGTGATAATCATGGAAATCTAGAAAGCCATTTATGAAAAAGTCCAATTTAGTGTATGTAGGCCAAGTGGATAGTGCACATAACATTTAGATTGCAATTTCTGTGATTCATACCCTTACTCCAGTATTCATTCTCCATGTGAAAGTTCAGTTACCATAAAAGCTTTGTGTTTCTGTGTTTTTCCTGCATGGTACTATGAGCTAAAAACAAAATGATCCAGAAACTGCTGTCCAGCTGTGAGATGTTTCAAGAATACAGGCTTGGGTTGTTGACCTCTGCTCAAATTTTTTCATAGTCCTTTTAAGGATAAATGGTTTGTTTCACAATGAGAATACATTTGCCACAATTAGGATCCAGCACTGAGGAAAGCACTATAATCCTTTAGCAGTGAAGCAGTGATTTAGAAATGAGAGGGAAAATCACATTAACAAACAAACTTGTCCAGCTGACTAAGCCCCAAGCACAAATCTGGAATTGTAGGTAGAAACGAGCACCTGGAATCACCTGGGCTAAAGCATGGGTAAGTGTCTTTTATTGAGGACATTTCTCTCTCTTGCTTGCTGTCAGTTTATTCTGCAGCATTTTTTGCTGGTTGCCTGTGTTTAACATGCCTTAGCAGTAGAAAATTGTGCAGAGCAGTGCAACTTAATGAAGACCAGATACCTGAAAAGCATACAAGTTCACTGGGGATTATCAGCCTTTTTATTTAGCACAGGGATTTGCCCTGGATGCTTTGGTTGCTTATGGGCTTGTGCCATCAAGGAAAATCACTAACCTACAGCTTTTCTTGACCGGTATATGTTATCAGGTGTCTGTGTGTGTGTGTGTGTGTGTGTGTGTGTGTGTGTGTGTGTGTGTGTGTGTGTGTGTGTGTGTGTGTGTGTGTATTTTCTGTCTGGACACCATGTGTGTAAGTGTGGCTGGCGGCCACAGGCATGCCCGGAAAGGCTCGGAGCATAGCGAGTCATTAGGAAGTGAGGATGTCTGGAGTGTATTAGGGCTCGGGTACTGTAACTCCTACAAGCATGGGCTGGTATCAATTCCAACCAAGAGAGAGAGAAAGAGAGCTTGAGGAAAAAAATAAAAAGGAGGAGAAAGGTAGAGAGAAGGTCTAGAAAATGACAGTGCTAAAATCTTATCCACAGCTGTAGTTTTGACTGCAGACCTCAACAGTTTGACAGTTTTTGGTGTTTCTTGTCAAGGCTCTGCTTACATTGGCTCTGTTTCATCAAAAGAGCATGATTCATTCCGGACGGCAGAATGGAGAGGGAGACAGGAGACGAATCCCACATTCCAGCTCCCTGTGTCCACACTTCTGCCTTCAGTGTGAAAGCAAGGTGATGGTGGCATGTGGAGATACATCTTTTTTAACTACAGTCAGCAGTACAAAGCTACATGTCATGGTCATCTTGATTCAGAACTGAATGGAAATTTTATTCCGCGAGAGACAGAGAGAGAGAGAGAGAGAGAGAGAGAGAGAGAGAGAGAGAGAGAGAGAGAGAGAGAGAGAGAGAGAGAGAGAGAGAGAGAGAGCCAGAGAGAGAGAGAGAGAGAGAGAGAGAGAGAGAGAGAGAGAGAGAGAGAGAGAGAGAGATATTCCTTGGAGATGCTTGGAGAAAAGAGGAGCCTTTGGTTAATCCAACTATTCCGGGGAAAGACTGCACGATGTGTGGTGACTGAGTCTGTGGTCCTGTCAGGCTGAATTCAATAGCCTAACCCCACTGAGAAGAAGCAGCATGTATCTGGCCCTCAAATTGCCACATTCAACTCTCTCTTTTGAAGCTCCTTGTCTCACCAAATCTTGTTTTATAATACAAACCAGAAAAGAAGAGGCTTAGCAAGGCAGCAGAGGATACTTTAGGGCCAAATGTAACACCACACACCTGTTTAAATTTATTGTGCTTAAAGATTTGTCTGTGAACAAAATGCCTTATTGTAACATTTGCCAAACACACACAGAGCAAATGGACCTCCCAGCCCAAGATGTGAATGAATCAAGCATGAAGACATTCTGTAAATCAGCATAAAAGCAGCTGGAGCAAAGTGCAGGTGCTGGAAGTCCAGGTTAATACCGTTCCCTTACATACTCCTGCCAGGTACAGGTGCCTGAAACATCAATTGTCGCAGAAGCACAACGAAAGAACCTCCTGAGCCTTTGCCTTTTCTAAAACTTAAGCTCATGCCTATTCCCCTATGTTTCTATGGACCTGGTGCACAATGTGCAAAAAGAAGCATGAGAGCAAGGAACTGACAAATGATTGAATCCATAGGAACGTTTATGTTGGCCTTCACTACACTCCCCCTTAACACTGTGAGATTCTTGGAACAGACAACAAAAGCAAGAGGCAACGTAGTTTGAGTGTGCTGCCAAGGTGTCCTTACTCTGAATGTAACTATCCGTCCTCAACAAGTGTATCAAATAAAAAGCCCATATGTGAGCTGTATGTCTTCTTTATACAAAGCCCAGGATTGATGTGTGCCCTTTAAGAAATGGTCACATTATTTAAGCACTGTTGTTAAGCCACATCATTTCCTTTGAGCAGTTTCAGCGTAAGATGTTTGTGGCTTAGTTTTTAAGCCATGAATTCTTTGGTATTTGGTATTTTGATTCTTTTTTTGGGGGTGTGGGAAGAATTAATTAGATTTTCACTGTAGTGGTAGTGAGCAGTGCATAATTGCATAATAAATCTTGAAGTAAAGAGTAAAAATATCAGAGTAAAAATATCACCTGTTGATTACTACTTCATTTAGGTGTGATTATTTATCAGCACATTAGCAAGTGCAATTCTTTTGTAGCCATTGTAATGTAATAATGTATTATATACTTCAAACTGGGTGTATATAATATAAATCCACCTGGGAAGGTGGGGCCTAAAGTGTCGTCGGGAAATTATGCATGAAATTAAGTTTTTACATTTATAAAGATATATACTCACACACCATTTTAATAGGAACGCCTCCTCATTCATGCCTCCAATTTGGTAATCATAAGGCACCTGTGAAATGCAAAAAAATCATACGGATGTGGGTGAAGCACTTCAGTTAATGTACACATCAAACATCAGAATGTAGAGAAAATGTCATTTTAGTAAGTTATTTATATCTTTGGTTACTCGCATATTTGTTTTGCCAGACTGGTTATTTCAGAAACTTGAGATTATTTCATGCAGAACAATCTCAAAGGGTTATACAGAATTGTTTGGTAAAACAAGAAAAAACCCATCCAGTTAGCAGTGTCCTGTGAGCCTTGTAAATAAAAGAAATAAAAGAAATCAGAGGAAGAATGGGCAGATTGGTCAGAGCTGCCAGGATATCTGTGGGAACTTAAACAAACACAATTTACAGCCATATTTAGCAGAAAAGCATCTCCAACATGTAATATTTTGAGAAAGTTTGACTATAACAATAGAGGACAACACTGACTTTCACTTTTATCAGCCAAGAAAGAAATCTTAGAATATAGTGTACAGTCTCACTGAAACGGGACAACTGATGATTGGAAAAACCTTGAGTAGTTGAACTTTTACAAATTCCCAGTTTCATTAAACATGCTGTTACATAATTGATTTACTGTATAATTTTTTTGAATGATCAGGAATTCATGTGTTTCAATTTTTTCCTAACCAAAATGCCTTTTTTTTTTTTTTTTCAAATTTTAGTATAAATAAAGGTCCAACTGGACTGTAATCCAACTGGAGTGTAATCCACATAACACTGACTCGTGTCAGGAACAGGTTGAGCACAAGTGTAACTTTTTATAAATATCAAGGTGTACAGTTTTTTTTTATGGAAAGAATCCCAAAAGTTCATTTTGTTTGAATGACTTTTGTCTTGTGTGATTGTTGTGTTGCATGCTTTTTTGTTTTTAAATGCTTTTATATTTTGCTATGAGACATGTTCTGTCTTAGTAAGAAAGATATCCATTTGTAATTGATTATTATAATCATTTTATTTATGCTTATATTGGGTAATTGAGGGCTACTCTGATTTGTATCCCCATATGTTTAAATTGTACTTGATATACTGATATAATTGTATTACTTTTATTTTAGCCCACTATCCTTTTTACTTTTTTCTTGCTTTGTTAAATAGTTAGTATACTTCACTTTCTATTGCTGGCTTGAAGAAATTAATTTAAGAAAAAAGGAAGTCAATAAATTCAGCCTCTTGTTGCTATTGTCTGTCTTTTGAGTCTCCCTAACACCTCTTTGGCTCACATAACATACTAGCACATTCCCAGGGAATCGCTATATAAAGCAGTGTATGTGGCGTCATCAGTATCACGGTATTGGGGTCATGGTTTGGATGCTTGGTCCTCCTTTGAATATCTTACACTAGGCCTTTGAACACAAGATCTTGTGCCTATGTTTTCTGTCTGTTCCTGAGAAAAAGGCCTGGCTGCTATCAGGCCCTAATAAGGAAGAATGAAGAAATGCCATAAATTGTCGGCCATGCCACTTTACACTGGAATGCTCATCTTGTTATTTCTTCAGAAAAGAATGGACCATGGTGTGGTTTTCTGCAGCTGGGATAACAAGAGCACTGATGAAGTGGGTGCCAGGTCTGAGAGAAAGCTGTCTTGCCTTCCCTCCCTGCTCTCCTCCTCCTCCTCCTCCTCCTCCTCCTCCTCCTCCTCCTCCTCCTCTTCTCTTGTCCTACTCCCCTGTCAGTGTGCAGTGCAGGCCTGTGCTTGGAGAAGTGTGGGGGCTGTAGGCCCAGCACCAGGCCTACAAGCCACTTGTTGGTCCACAGCAATAAAACAAAGTACTTGTAACATGAAAGAATTCCTCTGCTTTACAAGAGGAAGTGGAACATCTGAGAGATGCTGTTTGAATTCTCTTAGTGCTCTTCAGGGTGTGTCAAAGTGTCAAAGCTGGGGCGGGTGCCTCTCTCTCTCTCTCTCTCTCTCTCTCTCTCTCTCTCTCTCTCTCTCTCTCTCTCTCTCTCTCTCTCTCTCTCTCTCTCTCTTAAAATTTTAAATCTCTTCCTGAATCTCCTCCTCATTGCGTCTCTTGTCTTAATTAAACATGTTCACCTAAAATACAGGCATCTGGACAGGCCAGGGAAGTGAGGACGCTGCTTGCTTTAAACCTTGTGGGAATATTCCTGGTAGAAAAAAGTTTATTTGCTTATTCTAACAGCCCATACAAGTATTTTTTTTTGTATGCTGGTAATAATAAATACATTTACCCCTTTGTGAAATATCTGCAGCTGGTTGAGTTTACTTCCTTCAAAGTAATTAGAACGCACTCTTACAATGCTAAAATAAATTCAGTTTATTAAAACCGCAACTTGACCATCGTTATATACTAGCTGTCAGTAGACCAAAGTACTAAAGGAAGCTCAGTTTCAGTTTGACTGAAATGTTTATAAGATTAAAAAAAGGAAGTTTAGTACAAGTTGTAAATGAAAACGATGTTTTGATTTTTTTTTATGTGGTTAGCGTGGGATTTTCTTCAAATTTTCCTGTATAATTTGAATTGGGGATTTTTTTTCTCCATTTAATTCTCATTGACTACACTTCTCTGCTGGGACAATCAGATTTTCAAAACAAGTCAGGATTCAAAACTGTAGATCAGGCTTTACAAGCAAGAGTAGGCACAAATGAGCAGTAATGACTCTCACTTAAAGTCACTTCATAAACACTCTCAGACACAGGACCTGGTGGATTGGACCCAAGCACTCCAAGGTTTTCAATTTCTGGAAATGTGAAAACGTTACTTTCCTTGTTTGGCCCACTCGGGAGATATGGTACCTGGGAGAGTCATTATTGTGAAGCGGAACACCATTACGAGGTAACGTAAATCACAAATAAACAGCTTTTCTGTTCAAATGTGTTCGTCTTGTTGCTAATGTCAACACTGCCGTAGGGGCTGGTGTCTGTAAATCATCGAGTGACCTCATGGCAGTCAATCCACTCTCAAACACTCTAGCAGCCTTAGATGTACGCCAGGGAGATCAATGTGAAATACTTTTCAGTTCAGCTCATGCCTCTCAGAAGCTTAGTTCTCAGTAGTAGCGACTACTCTCGACCATAGTCAAATTAAGATATAATGTGCTGTAAAGGTACTACAAATGAAATATGTGTCCATAACAACATTTTACTGATTATGAAAGATGTCAGTGTGACATTTGAGTGCAAGAGAGCAAATAATTTTTGGGTGTTTTTCCACAGAGCTGATTTAGACAGGAGCCAGCTGAATTTTATGGGATTCGTAAATTCTCCACCATTTCTCATTAACTTCTGAGCTGTGGTATAAGTAAACCTGACAATCTCATCACACACTAACATCCTTTTTACACCATTGGTAATTTTGATGTTTTGAATGATCTGATATTTGTTCATTCAACATAAGCAACACACAGCTTTCAAAATTCTTTTAAAAATGGCCCCATCGACTAGTAATATATGGTACAATTTTGAGTATGTATAAACCAGACACTGGGAGTTTTAATATAGGGACTTAAAGCCTATAGAAATATCATGGTTTATAGGATCTCACAATGATATCACAGTGTTCAAGGATACACTACTTACAGCAATAAACCTTTATCTCCATACTAGCACCTGGGGTTGGTCTGCATTAAGCAATGCACCAGCACATGGCACACCACGCAACGCTCACAGTAACAGATTTGATTCTGTTAGTTTGTGGTAAAACATTAGGGCAGCAGACCTTATTCTTATCTGTAGTCTGAGATTTTATTTTCAGTAGACCATGAGCGTTATTACGTGACAACAACCTATCTCCTGTGATGGGAGAATAAAGCTCTGAAACCTAAATATGAAGCATAAGATTACGATCTTCTTGTCTTAAATCAGTTCTATCTGATTTCTCTGATCAAGGTTTCCTCCTCCTCCTTCTCCTCCTCCTCCTCCTCATCATCATCATCTTCAACACCAGTATGCTTTACATGCAGTCTGATATTGATATACATCCCAGATCTGAGCAGAGTTTCTCACATAATATCACGAACCCAAACCCAGAACAAACACAATTTTATCTTCACTTGCTCCAGGCTTCCCTGTATGTTTTCATTCTGATGTGGCTAAGCATCATGTTTTGAAATCGTGCTGCTTTAATCTTGTTTTGACATCATGCTTTTCCATCAGTACACAGGTGTGTTATCTTGACAGACGTCCATCCTGCAAAGCGTTGGGTTTCACAGCTTCCAAGGTACTATCTGTGACATTACACACACTCTCTTATCATGCTTCTGGAAGCCCAGAGGTACCTGCCACGCTATCATAGTGTATGCCAAATGGCTGCCTCCTGTTGCAAAATTCTTTGAAACATTAAAACATAGAACAACTTACAATTTACTTTATTTTCAGGAAATTGACCATGACATCGTACTGACAAGTGATTTACTGTAACTTAGAAAAGTTTGGCTGAATTATAGTCTTAATGAGGTGGTACTCATTGTTGACAAAGTTAGCAAATTAACAATGCAGAGACAGCTGGGTAAAAAAATCCCTATCCCTTTGTGTTAAGTAGCTTTCTTCCATTAGCTTAAGCATAAGAGCTTGCTTATTATTTTAATGCATACTTAACATTTTTAAAATAATTGAAGTTCTAGAATAAACAGCAGTTAGCTGTCCAGCCTCAAAGCCAAAGTAAAGAAAGAATTTTTTATGTGCAAATGTACATGGTCCAGATCAGATCAATTCAAAGAATACCACAGGTGTAACTTCTTCCTGTTCTCTCATTTCAAGAGCCTGGGTTTATTCTTGAATCAACCTCATAACGTGGATGATTTAATATTTTGGAATTATAGGCCCACTATAATTGTTGGGTACCATTCTTATGTTAGGATCAAAATTTATTAAAAAATATTTGATGTTCATAGCAATACTTCATGAAACATATCATAATACAGTGTTCTTTTTGTATACATTTCATTATGCATTTATGATTAGCTATACAAAGAGCTCACAACAGTATGTAGGTTGTGTCTCTTAAGAAAGAAAAGAAAAAGGCCATAATATATATATATATATATATATATATATATTTTACAGGTATATAAAAAAAAATAAATACCCAATAAAAACATTTTACGACCTGTAACTAGTTTTGTATAAAAAATCAGATGCGACTTTAGGACCCTCCATACGTCATTTGAATTGAAATATCCCAACAGTGACTGCAGAGGAAATGTTTGTTTTACTCTGCAGGGAAAAAAATTAGGTCAGTCAGAAAATTTTACTACCCTGGACCAGGGGTAACACAATTAAAATTGCTGTATGAATATACTAACATTTGAATATAAGATTTCAAGGACAGAGATTGTGGCCATTTCAAAATAAGCTTCCAAGAGGCCCTAAAGTATGGGGTAAACAGTCCTGGTTCATTTTACCCACTGTCCTTTAGTCTGTGGAATGGTGTAAGCAATGTTGACATAGCTACCCTGGCTAATGTCAGAAATCTGCTGTGAGCCAGGGAAAATCAAGAAAACCAAACATATCCAATCATGGCAGTAAAAACAAAGAGTTGATCAAAAATATAAATAAATAATATACAGTGTGCAAGTGGCAGATAATAAGAAAAATATATGGTGTAGAAATGCATCACTCAGAGCAAATAAAGTGAGGAGTGGCAAATGAGCTAATAGGCAGTGATTAGAAACAGATGAAATGGGTTAGTGGGTTATCATGGGAACAGGTCACTATTTAAGATTTTTTTTCTTGATACTGTGGCAGTATTCTGCATATGACAATTGGGAACAAGTGTATCAAGGCAGGAATACATCCTGTATCGTACACCAGTCTATTGCAGGGTGACATTCACACACTCATTTGCATCTGTGGCAAATTAGAGTAGCCGAATCACTTGAAGACCTGTTTTAAGTTTTGGGAAGAAATCATAGGCCCCTGAGGAAACCTAGGTAGAGCATGCAAAACTTCACATAAAGAGTAACCCGAGCTCAGGGATAAATCAGAGAAACAGGACACTCCAGGCTTTGAGCTGGCAGTCCTACCCTCTGTGCCAACATGCTGTCTGTAGTTGTTGTTGAATATTTTAACAGTTGTTTATATGATCAGAAAATGAAATAATTACCCACTAGGTTTTTTCAGGGTTTTTTTTGCAAAAACAAAAGAGCAGGTAGCTGTGAGACTTTTTCCATAGCTACCTTTAAGCCAGTGGCCTAGAAGAGGGTAGCTCAGGAGAAGCATTTTCCATTGTAGCTTCAAGGACAGAAGCCTGGAATATGCATTTAACCCAGAACTCCGTGGTATTCCCTTTTTATATTTGTATATATATCTATTTACACATATTCCCCTACACACAATCTTCAAAAGGAACAGAAATTATAACTTCTCTCTTACTAGATTTTATACAAAACAGAAGAGAAGTCCTTGGTCACAATGAAAGCAACATTTCTTGGTTCACCTTCTTCCATGTCTGTAACGTGCAGCATGCATTAGTGTGGTGAGACCCACATCCTTCTCACAAAGCCTGATAAGGATTATCTTGAGACCTTTATGATTACTGATCATGTTTTTATTTTTGTGTCTTCTCACAGAGCAGAGCAGAGCCCTGTGTGGCAGCAACAAGATAACAGTCTCTGTGGATAAAAAGTAGGCAGGTCCTTGACAGTCCTCGGACACATCTTATCTTCACAGTTATTACGAGGAAAGACATCTGATGGTTTTTTGCTCTTTTGACATCTTCAAAGATAGGAGACAAGTATGGGCATCATATTTCTAACCTTCGTCCCAAACTATTTCTCTCTGAAGGCAGAAACAAAGCCATTCCACAGATTCCAGGGGTGTGAGGCTTATCTTATGTTTTTTTATGTTCTTTTAAAAAAAAAAAAAAGGGCCAGGAAGTCGAGACATTTCAATATGCTGAGATTGTGTCCAGCATGAGCCTTAAAATCCTTTAAAAAATGTTTCACTCTGATCTACTGTTACAGCACATGTTTGAGTGGTATGCAGTTATTGCATATGTGTTTAATTAAAGCAAAGTATGTTGAGGAAAAGTGCACTACTTACACAAACTCATTGATCTGAGTGTTGTAAGATGGGCGTGATTGTCATTTCTGATTCCCTCAGTCAGAATGTTATTGAGCAGAAAGGTCTACGTTGCCTTTTGCATGGAAAGTGTGAGTGGTCTGTTTTTGCAGATTTGGGGATAGGAGTACATCTGCTTTCTTTATTTGGTAGGTATTCCTTTGTGTATGTGTGGTGTGTGTGTTTGTGTGTGCATTTGTGTGTGTGTGCATTTGTGTGCATGCGTGTGGCTGTGTGGTTGAATGTGTATCCGATCCCTGCACCCTGCTCTGATCCAGACGGCACTGAGGGAAGCAGCTGGACTCAGGGGAAGGAAGGGGAAACCCAGAGTTCTCTGTCTATGAAATAAATCAGGGCCCTGCTAAACATGTTGACAATACTTAGAACCTCTGTAACTCCAGACCCTCTGTCTGAGAGTGTGTTTCTGACTTTAAAGCCTTTAAGCCCTGAATTTGTTTAAATGATAATTGGGCATGTTTTAGCAGTTTCTTTACCTACATGTATGTTTCTGCTTTACAAGCTGTCATTCTTCTCCATGTTCACAAACACATAAGTTCATGCTTACACAAATACTCTCAGACACACACAAATGCACGCACAGCTGGCAAGCAGCGACCCACCCTGCAGCCTGATCTTGTTAGCGGTGTGGCCGAAAGCGCAGCCACACCTCTGGGAAAACAGAGGGAGAGAGAAAGCGTTCAAACACTGACCTCTTCCCACTCGCACGGTATCCTGAGGCGGGGAGCCTCTGTCTTCATTAACCCTCCTGTTTCTTTGAGATTCATGACACGGCTGTGTCTTTGATTGAGCTCTGTCATGGAACAAGCATACTTTCTTTCTCTTATCACACACACACATCTCAGAAAACATAGGTTACATTGACAAAGTGAAGAGTTTCCTGTGCTATCTGGCTTTTAGTCTGTTCAACATGGATTGTAGAATAAAGATTAGACAGAGATATAGGGAATGAAAAGAAATATAAGGATATCACTGTATAGCACCTTAGTGTGAGGACAGCGGATCTACTGTATTTGGGTCATAAATAACCGCTTCAGTGCAGCTTCAATGAGCTTTGCATTTGGTTGTTTTTTGCTTTCTTCTTCCTCTGAATGTCTGCAGCTAAAAAAAAAACCCTTCAAATGCTTTGCCAAAACACAATCTCTGAGGGCCCTTCATATATTTGTAAGCCTGTGCTTTTCTCATCTAATGCTGAGTAAGAATAGCAGTGCAAGGTAGGCCAAGATTTAACATTTCACCAGCATGTTTAGACTGTCCTTGTAAGGACCTTCCATTGACAACATTGATAACCAAATAATTAATATCCCTGAGGTTAATTAATGATTTGCCCACAGCTAAGCCTAGCACCAAACTTTAATTCAATATCCAAAAGAGCCCCTGAACCACAGACAAACAGCATCTCCCCCATAAGGTCAAAACCAGCAGATATTCCTGTCCTTTTGGGGACATTCGGTCCCCACCAGTATACAAAAACATGCCTGCATACACATACAGACATGTCTGGAGGGTGAGCTCACAGCTGGAAGAACTGTGTGTGTGAACATCAGCGTGCGTGTGTCCACAAGTGCAGCCAAATCCCCGACACATGACTCCCCCAATTGTCAAATTCACCATGTGTGCAATAATGTGATTATGGCATGGTTACTGTTATGACTTAAACTGGTGAGGCACAGCTGAAAGCAACAGATGGGAGAGAACACCGGCCTCTGCTCCTTCACTGCTGCCTATCTTGGACACAGATTTTTTTATTGGACAGGTCCTTTGTTACAACTACATGGATCTTATCAGGGATTTACACATTAGTAGAAACTCATGCTGTTTTCTCCCCTCTCAGTGATGCCCCTTCACCCCTGCTACATATTACACAATCAGTGCACTGCATTTGAGAGGTTGTCATCACAGGTGCAGCTGGGATTTGATAGGGTGGAAGAAGGCTTATAGCTCAAGATGTTTTTATTGCTTATCCCCCCTCACACACACTGGCCCCCAAATTTAACCAACACACTCTCCCTGACCCCCCCAGCCCCCAAGCTGTTTCCCTGAGGACTTTGTTGGAGAGCACAATGTGGGTCCAAATCAACAGCACACACACATTCTGCATTAGGGTTTGCTGGCCAGAGTTTTTCTGTAGGCTACACACACACAAAAAAAACAACAACAGTGTTTCCTTATTTTTGCACTTTTAATGAGCACAGCTGAGACATGAGGCCTGGGTGTTGGAGAATTGGAATTGGGTTTGCAATAATCTAGGAGAGTTGTCTCAGTATGAGTTCATAGGTACACAGGAGTTCATAAGTGCACATAAGTACATTGGAAGATTGCTGGAAGCAGTTTTAAATACATCATCCTTTCACACTGCTTTTCACAGATGCCCAAGCCACCATTCTCCCAGGTCTTTATCTGGAAGGTCTGTTGGAATGCCACCCAACCTGGTGTGTATGGAAAGGAAGGCAAATGCCAGTTGCTGCAAAGAAAGCTATATCCGGGCTAAAACACATGATACCACTGTGAAATCCCTGAATCCAAAGCAGGGGAGCCAAACATGGCTACGGTAAGCTGCTCTGAAGGGGCATAATTCCACTGCATTTCCATGGCTTTTATGGTCTTTGTTCACTTAACTCTAGCCACCCTGGGCAATTCTCCATCTCCTTGCTTCATTCATTTGGGTTATCTTCAGTAAGCACTTTGTCCTGGTCAGGGAAATTGTGGATCTGGAGCCTATGCCAGAATCATGTGGAAGCCGGGATACACCCAGTACATCACAGGGCACCATGCAGACACATTTACTGTGTGAGTGGCCAGACCACTTCTCAAGATTCTCACAGAACATGTGGAAACCAGCACAGATAATAAGACAAACTAGAGACCATAGGCTGTTTGCCTGTTTACAAATTTTGAACCGAAGCATGGCACTGTTGGTTCTCTGTCTACAGTATTATGTTTATTTGGTTTTGGTTATGGAAAATCAACATACATTTTCTTGATGCTGTCACCTGATTGGCTAAGCACAACGGCTGCATGAATATGCATAACATTTTTCTGAATTTCTTTCTTATCGTGTTGCTGCATGGTGCAATGAGCCAGGCTAGCAATGGAGATGTGTCACTTTACAGCAGGTGGGCTGTAGGATTAAAAAGCAGCAGAAAGTGTTTGAAGTCTGAGCTCTAGTCACCAAGTGACTGGCTTGACGCTAGTAAAAAAAAAAAACCAAGCCTGAGTAGAATGAAATTGCTTGTATTTCATCTCTCTTGGGTCATTGCACAGGACTTACTGTAATAGTGCAGCTATCTTAACACTGTTAATTTATGAGGTTTTCTTACACAAATCAACTTCTCATTTGACAGTGGAGCGCCTGCATAGGGAGGCTCACTGCAAGCTAAAGCGTGCACAATGGCTGAGCCAACTCAAGTGCAGCTTTAGTCTCTTTACTGCATCTGTCTGTTTTTTCCTTTGGTAACAGCTGGATCAGACGGATGAAGGGGCGTGGTGTAGTGCTTAGAGTTTCAAATGACCCCTGGCCTCTGCATTGAACACCAGTATGAGGGAGCTAGTTCACCATGCATTCAGGTCTAATGGGATTTTAAGCATGCGTCTTCATAGTGATGAATAGCGAGCACCTGCACTGCTCACGACAGGCAGGGAGAAAGGGAGAGAGTGAGAGTATGACCCCTGCTCACAGTTTGCAACATGAGAGCTCACCTGCCTCAGCGCTGAGCAGTAAAACAGTTCTGCAGCACCCCCTCCTTTCATCCCCTCTATGGCCCACTCAAGTGTTTGTCTTGCTAATGTGGAATACCTCTGGGAGAATCAGACTTTAATGCGAGGAGAACAGCCCAATGGACCTATCCAGGACCTTAATAATGTTGTAAGCTGGCCAACATGGAGCTCTATTTCTGTGAGGAGAGGAGCAAGAAAGGGGGGAGGATTGTTTTACAAACAGAATTCCTTTAATTAATCAGTCTGTTTGAACAGCTGGGCCACTCAAGTCAAGCCGTAATGGGATCTTTACATGGAAGTGCAAAGTTATAGACACGGATTCAGCAAAAAAATATTATCTGTGGAGAGAATGGCAGGGGCCTGCGTCCTGAACTGGAGAGAGTGAGGGCCCTGGAGGGCCACAGGAAAGGCCTATAAGGAGCCAAAGTGCTGGACTATCAAACACTGACAAAAATCAACACATACTCTCAGGGGATAATGTTACAAAACTATATCATTCCTTGTTGTTGGAGTTGTACCATTATGTGTTCTTTTTGAGTGTGTGTGTGTGTGTGTGTGTGTGTGTGTGTGTGTGTGTGTGTGTGTGTGTGTGTGTGTGTGTGTGTGTGTGTGTGTGTGTGTGTGTGTGTGTGTGTGTGTGTGTGTGTGTGTTTGACTTAGTACAGAGGACAATATTTAATCTAAAAGGTAATTATGGTCCAATCATGTACCTTTAAAATTTTTCAAAGGTACACAATTTTCCAGGTGAAGGATAATTCAATTTAAGAAAGATTAGTACTCTTTTTTCTAAAAATTTGTGGCTTATCGCAGAATAATTAGTATAAATTCTCCTATGTGTTTTTGCTGCACATTGTTATGCATCCTGTGTTCCATATTAACACAATGTTTAGACTAATGGGATTTGACAGCAAATCCAAATTACATCTCATGTGTGTGTGTGTGTGTGTGTATGTCTTTACACTGTCTTCCATACTGTGAAGCGTACTGTGGGGGGCTGTATGTTTACATTATTCTATTCGTTCTGTGCTTGCTCACACATAACACCTGTCAGTGTTAATGAGATTTAGGCAGAGGAGGGGAGTCAGAAGTCAGCTGCTGAACTCTAGCCACCTCTCATTCTCCCACTCTCAATTAGCTGGCTGCTCTGCATTTACATGCCTGTGACATCCCCTCTAAACATTTTTTTTTTTTGCATTGCTGTCAAAAGTAGAGCTCAGGATAAATTGCAGCTTTTCTGTTATGTCAGCACTGTTGAATTCTTGAATTAGAGGGTTAAGGATTCATTTTCTTCAACAGAAGCTCTGACGTTAATTCCAGCTGTAATGCAGACGATCTGTTGATATCAATGCATTCATTCTAATAAGGTATTGTTTCTACAGTAACATTTCATAGGGAATTGTAGTTTGTATTAGTATGTCTAAACCTAATAATACACAATGTAACAAAGTGTAAGTTTACAAAGAGAAAAGTATAATATTTGATACTGATATGGTTTTCATGTTGTTTATTGAGAGGTTTTCGAAGGAGTTTTCAGTGTGCTTGTTTTCTGTTTAGTTTTCTGTCTTTCTAGAATCATAACTTACTCATCTATCTTATTACTCATCTAACTTACTTATCTTATTGGTGCCCATCATAAATGAGTTACAAATTATAATCGTTGTCAAATCAGTGTGGTAATAAGAGGAATAAATCACTTTAAGACATCCCACTGTCCTGTTCTAAATGATTTTTACTATATCATATTCCTTTCTTGTATATGTACAGAGAGTGCTAGGCAGAACAGATTTGTGGTGTATAATGAACATTTTTAAAAGTTTTTAACAATACTGGCCATAACATTCTGTAAGTCAGGAAACATTCACGCACAGTAGGGCTTGAAATTAGTTTTATCTTTCTCATACACACAAAAAATCAAAAGTTTGATGTCAACTTATACCTTCAGCTGAATTTTTTAGTCATTTCTAAATCACAAATGTATTTTGTAATGCAAGTCTCTTATTTATCATTTATAGCCAGTATCTACATTGTATAAACCAGTGTGAAACCTGCAAAGCAGTCTTTGTGCTAACATCTGCTGGGTTTTCCACTGTGAACCCCATAAAATTTTAGCACATAGTTTCTGGTGATTTTCAGTGGTTCTAGCTCTAACCCTATAGGGCAGTAGTAGTTTCCTCAGTGAACCGTGTTCAGTTCAAAGCCTGCACAGGAGTACTCTCCATGTTACAGGAGGTGATATACGAGCACTCAGTTCTTCCCAGACCACCGGGGTCACATAACCCAACTTTGGTGTGTATGGACCCTGTCAGTGATGTAGCAAGCTAGATTGCTCTCACCTCATACACACATAAGTGCACACACACATATACACACACACACACACACATGCATACTTTCACACACATACTTTGTCTATCTCTCTCTCACACACACACACACACACACACACACACACACACACACACACACACACACACACACACACACACACACACACACACACACACACACACACACACACACACACACACACACACACACACACACACACACACACACACACACACACACACACACACACACACAGACACTTTCCATGCCTCAAGCATCCTCTCGGATCTGGGTAATTACACATGGTTTTGTTTCTCTTCTAAGAGGAGCCTGTGGGTGTGAGCATTTGTTAGGAAAGTAGAGGCCCAAGGCAGCTGAGAACAAGAATATTCTAGTATATCAGAGAAGTCTTTTCAACTTGCTGAATGTCTAAATTCTTAGTGTAATCTTTAAACTCATGTGATTATACGTCAAGCAAAAACACAGCTTGACAATGAGCGTTATTCTCACTTTACTTCAGTTTAGTATGATGTTCTTGAGTACAGGTTTGGATTCAGGTGTTTTAACAGTTGCCTGGTATGGGAGGATGATTGGCTGGTCCAGAGTGTGAAACGGGCAGCTCCCACGTCCCCCTTCCCCCTGGGCCAAGCTCACTGGCTCTGATTTGCAGAGGGGGAAAGGAAGCGAACGACGGATTTACTGTTGGGTCTTGACTTGTACACATTCCTGGTGCTGTTTTTCTCCCCTCGGCCCCTCGGCCATACCAAAGGCCTCTAAAACAACAGCCTGTCAGGTTGTGACAGCTGGCTTCAAACAGCTCCTACTGCAGTGTTACAGTGAAGTTCCCAGCCACACCAATGTCTGGTGTGTTTGCATGTGAACGTATACAGTATATCAATTAGGTGTGCTTGAGGCAGTGATTCTGTGGCGGGGTTTGGATGGAGGGGTTTGGGGATGAGCTAGATGGGTATATAGAAAGTAGAGAGAGAAATGGCAGCATTATAACAGCAGCCCAAAATCATGCACATACTGGGGAAGAGCATCAGTTCATTTTTACATTAAATATTAGAATGGGCAAAATTTACTCAGTTAGTCAGTTACTTCGTGGCTGGTTTGAGTATTTCTACAGATATACTTCAGATCTCCTGGAATTTTTGCACACAATATCTTTAGAGTTTACACAGAACGATTTTCCATTCCATTTATTGTCTGTGGAAATTCTTTGTTGATAAAAGAGGTCAGAAGAGAATGGACAAATTGACAGGAAGATGACAGGAAGGGATATAGTAACCTAAGTAACCACTCTTTACAAATGTACTGACCAAAAAAGGATCTCGGAACATACAAGAAGTGAAACACAAAAAGGTTTTGCATGTCCATCTGACTAATTTGCCAAAGTAAACTTGTGCTTGTACCCTGCATAATGTGTAGTGAGTAAAAAAAATGCAGGATTTACATGCTAATTTCAACAACTTGATTTTGTGTGTGTGTGTGTGTGTGTGTGTGTGTGTGTGTGTGTGTGTGTGTGTGTGTGTGTGTGTGTGTGTGTGTGTGTGTGTGTGTCTCGCATCTGTCTAATGACACTTTTATGGCAAAAGTGAAATCCATAAAATATAGTTTGTAGGATGCAAATCCCAAATGCTTCTAGTAATGCTATGTTGACAGTGTCCTGGATTTCAAATATAAAATTTGAAGAATTAGCTAGAGATCTTGATTTGAAATCTTGATATGAGAAAACTGTACATATCTTCTGCAGCAGTCATGCATTGTGTGGTTTTATGTGTGCTTGTGTAGTGTGTGTGTGTGTGTGTGTGTGTGTGTGTGTGTGTGTGTGTGTGTGTGTGTGTGTGTGTGTGTGTGTGTGTGTGTGTGTGTGTGTGTGTGTGTGCGTGTGTGTGTTTGCATGGAGGCAGTCGTCTGAGGCTGGGCATTCTCTGAGCCCAGGTGGTATTCTGTGGTCTTTGAAGCCTAGGTTTCTTCCCTGTGATTCCTCTTGCCATCCAGGTGTGTGAGGGCTGGTCTGTCTGAGAAGAGCTTTTTGTCTGAGCGCCGTCAACCGAGAGGAGGCCATTGATCTCCGGAGCACACCTCCTTCTCTCAAGCCTGCACGTCTGATGTGGTGAAGTAGGAGTGGCAAAGTGCAGCAAGGAGAGGCAGGGTCGAGCTGAGACGGCCACCTCTCAACACTAATAGGATAATTGTTTGCACTCTGCAGGTGCTCACCTCACAAATGAGGTCACAGCTCAAGTGTGGCTCTTTAGGAACAGGGAAAGACTTGAATTCCTGGCAGATGTGGGAAACACTAACACAAGAGGACACACTCTCATGTAAAGACACACATCCTTCTAGAGCAGTGTAAGGCACTGTGAAACAAGACAGTGTGTGCTTAGATATATACAGTACGATGCTTAGTTATTTTTAAGTTTCAAGGGGAAAGAGCAAAGTGATGAAACACAAATAAAAATGTCCATATTTTATTACATTTTAAGTGAATGTGGTTTAAGATGTCAGTCTACTTTCAGGGTTTGGATGCCTTGGGCTGAAATTTAAAGCATCATGTACAGAAAAAAAATGTAACAGCATCCCGAGCATAATAGAGCTGATGAGAACTGTTAACATCTGAAATAACTGAAACCTCCCACACAGGCATGACACTGAAATACACATGTGTTCCCACACAAAGACTACCTCTATTGAAGCAGGCAACTTACATGAGAGCCTATGCAGGTATTTTTCTTTGGAGTTGTCCGGTTCCTTCCGCTGGTTCATTGTGTCAGTAAAGCAAAAGAAAAGGCGAGAAGATCCCTTGATGTTCTACACATCAATATATATATATATATATATATATGCAGTGCCTTGTGTAGAACATAAATATAGAATATATAATATATATATATATATATATATATATATATGTATGTATGTAACTGTAAAAGAAAGGTATCTGTGATTTTTTTACACTAGCGGGTTGAATGTCAGTGTTTTTCTGCACCCTGCTGGAGACTGGCCTCTACTCGAGGAAACACGGGTTTGAGGGTCAGGTGTGATATTGAGACTGCAAAGGCAACTGCTTCCTGTTGTTGTAACTTTAGGCCCTTGCACTGCCAATGAGCTGCCACATGAAAAGGATACACTCAGCTTTCTGTTGCAGTGAACTACCCTTAGCATTCCTGCATGAATACAGCCTCACTAAAACACTTCCTATACAGAAAAACTCTTTAGGTAAGGCTAGTAAACTTAGCTCACTAGTTTAACCTAAAAGGTGCCAACCAAAAGATGCCCTGATTCCTGGACCATTTTTAATGAGTAGTTAAAAATTATACAGTTCATTACATTTCTATTTGCAACATATTTATATAAACGTTCAGGAAATCTAGGAATTCATTTGGAAGTGTTTCTAGACTGATGCGTATTGGACGGATAGGCAACATGGCTTCAAACAGGCCTAGACAATTCTGACAGGCTGGGACCAGACACCAAGGGAACAAAGCGAGTCTCAGAGAGCTCTGCAGCTTCACAGTGCTAAAGGTTAACTCCCCAACACAAGAGTTGCTTTCTTTTCCCTCTCCCGAGCCAATGTAATATACTGCCTCAGTCTCACCAAGACAGAGAAAAGGGATGCTGGAAGCTTCTTATGAATCAATTTCACTATGTCAGGGTCAAAGAGGGTGGCAAGGAGTGAAAGGAGAGAGAGAGAGAGAGAGAGAGAGAGAGAGAGAGAGAGAGAGAGAGAGAGAGAGAGAGAGAGAGAGAGAGAGAGAGAGAGAGAGAGAGAGAGAAAGAATAAAAAGACAGATGAGTAGATGGACTTAAAGATGAAAAACGAATGACGAAAATTTTTAAAACAATTCATAGATAGGTCAGGTTGGATTTTCTGTGCAAAATAAAACTTTAATGTCTGATACAACAATAAGTTAAAAAATATATATAAAGACAGTGTTTCATGGAATATGACAGTAATATAATTAGATTGATAATAGCATGTTTCCACAGTATAGTGCAGTATAGCTACAAATCGTTGTTTCCGCAGTATAGTGCAGTATAGCTACAAATCATTGTTTCCGCAGTATAGTGCAGTATAGCTACAAATCATTGTTTCCGCAGTATAGTGCAGTATAGTGCAGTATAGTGCAGTATAGCTAAAATCTTTGTTTCCACCGTTGACATATGGGTGAAGCTAAAAATATTGAAATCACAAAAAAGCTTTTTTACTAAGAATTTCTTAAGTCATTTTATTAATTTGAGCAATTTTAATCAAATTTAGACTTTTTATTAAAGGCTTTATTTTGAAATGTCAAATAAATACAAAATACAAATTGTATTAAACCAAAACATGTAGTGTTTGTGTTTCAGTATAAAAATTCCAGTTCATGCACCCCTATACTGAATTTTACCCTATGTATGTAGGAGAAAGTCATTTAAATGCAGACATTTAAAGTTATATACATATATTTTTCCTGATTATCTTCACATTTCACTTCCAAATTCCAAATCTCCATGTACTCATAAATATATGCACCAAAATATATGCACTAATTTTTATTAGTTCTTTACTCAGTATCTGCCAAAGCTTATGCTTGTTGCCAATTAGAGAACTCTACAGGAAAAAAACTGTCCATCTTCTGTTGGATTCCTTTAAAGTTTATTTGCAATCTCTTTGAATTTATTTTGGAAAACAAAAATTCAAGTTATAACATTCTGGCAGATGCAGCCAGGTTTTACAAGTAAATATCCCGGTAGCAGTATTTATAATGATATCAATCTTCACAAAAGCTATACCAGCATGATCCACCAGCATATTATCCTAGAGATATTAATAGTTTCCTTATATGTAATTCTAATTTTTCTTCAAATATGCAAATAGATTTCAGGAACCCAACGGTGGATTTCTAACCACACAACCTGACTCCAATCATAGTCAATTGCAGTTCCAGTAAAGCTAAAGCTTGATAAATACTAGAATCAACAAAATTGTGTAATTCTGTTACTGTGATGTTTAGATCTTTCTCAGCCTCACACAAATTCTTGTGTGTGTGTGTGTGTGTGTGTGTGTGTGTGTGTGTGTGTGTGTGTGTGTGTGTGTGTGTGTGTGTGTGTGTGTGTGTGTGTGTGTGTGTGTGTGTGTGTGTGTGTGTGTGTGTGTGTGTGTGTGTGTGTGTGTGTGTGTGTGTGTGTGTGTGTGTGTTGGGGGTGCACGCTCAGTAGATTATAATCCTCTTCCCTGGAATTTATTATTTCACACTTTAATCTTTTTTTTTGTTTGACCCTGCTAATAGTATACTAAGTACTTATGCATTTTTGTAGCTATCAAAGGCAACGGTATTTAAGAGCTATTTTTTCAAAGGCAACGGTATTTAAGAGCTATTTTTTCAAAGGCAACGGTATTTAAGAGTTATGTGTCTAATACATGTTTTGCAGATATTTTTAATTTGCTCATTCTTTTGATGGGTGCCAATAATTCTGAAATTGCCTGTACTGTCAGTTTTATAAAGTACAAGTTCCACATGCAACAGAGAACATTCACATCCATTAAAACTTGTTCAAGCTATTAGCTAACATCTCTCATGACGGAGCATCGTTGTCACTTTACTTTTTGAGCAGTGAGCATAGTAGTTTCAGCTGTTTCTTGTAATAATTCTATATATCTATCTGATTATTCTTGAATTACCTGCTTTTTGTACTCCTTATTTTTCAGACTGCCTTTCAGACTCTCACTGCTTTCTGCTCACCTCATCACCTCCTTACCAACGGTGGTCCTTTTGTACATTCTTTCTAATCTGAGTCCCCCCACTCATCCCTACACCCTATACAGAGGGCCATTACCTACCCTCACATTTACCCCCCCACCCCACAGAAAAAAAGCTTTTACTCATTAGTCTGTGACCTTTGACCTTTAGGCCACATTTTAAGAGGTTCTACTTGACTCCTGACATTCCCGTCAGCAATCTAAACGTGTGTTCAGTGCAGGCATATGGACAATATTGATGGGGGTAAATGTGCTTCTGACAGCCACGTGACATGAGACAGACAGGTTCATTACCTCTACAATGGCCAGGATCATACATACATATTATAGTATATATATATATACTCACCTCCACTGACCAAGCACACACATTAATTCACACGAGTCTCATAGCTATTTCAGAATGTTCTCACAATAATGCTATGGGTGGTTATCTAATATTGAGTTATACCTTTTATGCATACATATTTTTAAAAAAAAATCTTACTGTTTGCAATCTGTGTGAGTTCTAAGGCTCTGTGGTCTTTATTGTTTAAAATACCTAAGGTGTGGTGTTCTGTGCTGTTTTGTTTAGTGCTGTTTCTGAGCAGGTAAAGTCTTTTATGAGTCAATTGACAGGCTCCCACTGGCTGGTAGTTACTACTGTACTGATCGTCGTCATTGCTGACAGATTCATGCTTGTGTGGTGTTTGATGTGGTTTTCTCCTCCTCCATAGTTAGAAGATCAGCCTTTTTTTTTTTCGAAAGAGCTCTTTCTTCTTTTAGTCTGAACAATGTTAGAAAGGTAATTAACTGCCTCTTTACATGCTTTCCAGCCTGATGAAAATGTAATTTAACATTTCCTGTGCATGTAACTTTATCCTTCGTCGGTATGACGTAATTATTTCCTTGTCACCATTTAACAGCTTAAAGTTGGAGAATAACATTAACAGTGAAGACAGATCACTGTGTAAATGAACAACAGAAACACACTATGGGGAATTGCTACAAAACCCATTTAATAGCCTGACTAGAAAACAGTCAAGAAACAACTCTCTTCTGACTGATCATGCAGTAAATCACTCTTTGTTTGCAAAACTCTCCTAAATAGAGACAAAAATGTTTGTAATGATTTCATGTTCTTTTAGCAGTATGTTTATCCCTGTGTTCATGTGTGTTTATGTGTACCGTGGGTGTGATAACAGATGAATTATTAAGGGATACATGGGGTCTCTTCAGTCTTGCTTCTGTTCTGACTGCCACCCTCTCCTCTGGGTTTTCATATGGTTTATTTTCAACCTCTATGTGGTTGTTTAGCATGAAACCCAACCCATCACTAACCACGCATGGAGAAAAATGGGACATGTGGTCACCAGACCTGCAGACCCCACATCCAAGCCTCAGTCGCCCCTCGTTTTTTTCTCCTCCATCTCTCCTGCTGTTCCTCTGAAAACATAGCGTCCCACTGCATGAACAAACATGTCTTCATGTATGTCTATGTTTGTGTGTGTGCATGTTCTTGTGTGTATGAGAAGAAGGCCCTTAGATCTTTTGCCATTTCTTCTTTAACATCAGCATATCTTTGAGAGCTTGTGCTGTATGGACGTAGGTTTGATTTATACCTTTGGAGGAACAAGATCAGATTAATGAATAGGCAGTGACATAGGTAAGACACCAACTTCTTTGAACGTGTTGCCCTCTAGTGGAAGAAGGTCTTATTTAATATATATATATATATATATATATATATATATATATATATATATATATATATATATATATATATATATATATATATATATACTACCTGAACTATTTCCAAACTCATATACCTCTACGCAGATGATCCAAGTTATTAAAATGAATGCTGCTTGACAGTTGTCGAACAATGTCTTTTCTTCATAAGATAAACTTAAAAGCATGACCTGACCTGTAACATGGTGAGTTTAAGCCTGCTTTGACCTGGATTTCTGAGCGTAGAAAGGGCATTCAGTGTGAGTCAATCAATCTGAGCGCCAGGTATTGAACAAGACACAAACTTCCCATGGGCCTCATGCCACACTGAAGAGGGCATGCTTACTGACCCACATGTGGCAGAAAGAGAGGGAGGGAGGAAACACAGGGTGGAGAAAAGAAGAGACAGAGTGAAAGAGAAGGAGAAACGCGGCCATGCCAGAACAGCGATGATTTCGCTAATTATAAAATCACATGAATGCTAAGGGCTCCCTGGCAAGAGCAGAGACCAGAGCCATGGGTTCAGCAAACACCTGCTTGTTTTGGCTGCATTGCCTCAGCAGAGTGTGCACTCCGAATGGGAACTTGCACAAGCTCTCAGCACGCAGCAGAGAGGCCTGGCCCCAGAAAAAGCAGTAGGGGGTTGTAGACCAGCCTTAACCATCTCAGCGCTGGAGCCTTACACTATGAGTGAGATGGAGAAGGGGAGTTCAGTGTTCACTCAACAAGTGTGACACAAAAAAACACTCCACCATCCTACAGAAACAAGTCTGCTGTTTGCTTAGAGCTCTCTCCCGTGAAAAAGAAATTAGAATGTCATGTCATATCCCACTTAGTATTTCAAGATGCAGTGGCTCATTCCCAGACCATGGAAGGTCATGTTCTGGGCTGCACAGACCATTGTGTTGGTCTATGTGCATGTTACTCTTCTGATATTCAAACCACATCGTGACACCACAATGTTTCTACCAAGATTTCTTTGTACATTCCAAAGATGTTTAAAAGTTTGGTGGAATTGTGGTGAGAAACTTCTACACTGCACAACACAATTGATGCTCTTACTCATCCTTCCAAATTGGGAATCTAAGAAAAATATGGAATGGAGGATTTTTTTTCGCTTTTGCTGAAATAGACCTAACTCCAAAATAAAAGAAAATAATAATAATAAAATAATAAATAATCATAAAAAGCATACAGCCTAATCTGTGTATAAGTAAATGTAAAGGATTTAATCATTTCTGTTTTCTCAAAACAATATTAAAAACAAAGATACTATCGGTATCTGTATATGGATTTAATTAAACACAACGTGTGCTTGGCCTAAAGCAGAGCTTTTTTACATTAAAATACTGGAAAACTGTGAAATCTGGCTCTGACAGTTTCCCTGACAGGCTGATCTATGAATTGTTTTCAAATAGAGGTATGAATGAGCCATCAGAGTTTTTAGTCCCACTAACAGTGTCATTTTTGTTTACATTAATCTAGTTGGTTTTGTTTCCCAGAATACAAACAGCTTTATTTAAACTACCTTGACCATGCAGTTTCTAAGGATGAATGAGTACAATTGCCATAAGGCAGAGCTGAGCAGTTTTGTCTAACTGGGGTAATGGCCATTATTCTGGTCTTAAAAAGTTTTATCATGTCTAAAATGACTAATCCCTGATGTATTTCAGTGATGTGCAGCACAGTAAATTCCACACTTGATGCCTAATCTGCTACCTGAGTTATTTTAGAGTATACATAAAGTATACATTGCATATACATTTTAGAAAACAGTTATAACATGTTATAGACAATACGTGATTACATCTGCATTACACCTGAATAAATAATATGATTACATCTGAAAGATTTGAATTATGGGAGACATATATACATATAGTACCAATATCAGAGTGCTGAGGCCAGTCCGCTGGAGTGTGACAGCAAATCAGAGCCCTTTTACTGAACACAAATGGCAAAACCTGAATTCGTACCATTCATTTGTTTAAAATCCTGTGTCATTTCCAAACAATTTCCAGGTCTCCAATGATAAATTGGTGAATAATAGTATGCTTAGTCTATGCTTTGCAATGTCCAATTTCTCAAGCATGTTGTAAATGTATTTGGCCTACGCATCCTGTTTATAATGTTCTTCAGAAGTGGAGAGTGCATTGATAATGGAATGCTTGGAGCTGTACACAGGCTGGAACTCCTCAAAGAGTTTCTGACCTCTCCCTTTCTCAATCCTGCTCTTCTTTTTTCCACTCTTCTTTTTTTTTATGACTGAGTTACACATAATGTTTGAAAACACTAGCTTTCACCAAGGGACAGTGGACTATAAAGGTGTCACAAGAGCACTACTTGAATTACACAGATGTCCTTGTCTTCTATTTTGATTGCCCAGCGTAGTAATCTGTAGCACTGCCATGCACCAGTGTTTATACTGGTTGATGAAAGCAGAAAGACCCTCTCTTTGGACATTTTATGGACATTTTATATTTATGGTCAAAGATGGCACTCCTAAAACCTAAAAAAAAAACTTAAAGTAAAGTGGAGCCTGATATATTGTTAAAACAAAAAGACATTAAACAACACAGGATGAAAAAGTCATTCACACATAGTTGCCAAAAAGGTTTATTATGCAGACTAAAATAGATTCTTTTTTTTCCAGAAAGGTACAAGTCATTTACTAAAGTCATCTACTGTGAAAATGTTCTTTGAAGCTACCACCAAAATGAAAAGTTAAAAAGATATCTGGAATCCAGAGTCAAAGACATCTGCCAACATCTGTACTTGCGTGGCTAGCTTGTAATTGTGAGGCCCAGTGAGTGAGGAGTCTGGTCGGGGGGGTGGGGGTGAGGGTCGCTGGCAGGCAGCATAATTCAGCCAAGTGTTCACAGAGGTGCTTTCCGGCCCGCCATGTGGAGTCAATGATGGCATCCAGAGCGTGCTGCGTTCCTATGAAATATTAAATCTGCTTCTGGCCTCTGAGCGTGGACAGACCACCTCCAAATAAGTGTGGCGTGCAGCGAGCAAGAGATCAGATGTCCCGCCACACATATCCATGCACCCACACATGTGCAGACACACACATGCACATATAACCCCACAAATATATATATATATATATATATATATATATATATATATATATATATATATATATATATATATATATATATATATATATATAATATACACACAGATCTGGTTAAGAGAACTCTGAGAAATTAAACAGAAACAGAAACTAAACATGCCTTACATTAAATTCACATGAATTCACATTATCATTCAGGAACTCATAAAATCATGCTGCAAAGGATTTGTCACAGGTTTTACATTTGAGCTCAAGCTTAAGATGTGCGCCATAAATCAATCCACACAGATTTTATTGTTTAGAGGGATTATGAGATACTCAAGTATAACTGCTGTTGATTATGTTCATGCCATTGTTTACCCCATAACCACTGAAAGTTGCCCCACTGTTGTTGTTTTGATGATGGATAGGTATAAATACTCTGGTGGTCTGATTCTACATGTGGAGAGAAGTTGCAGGCTGGACACACAGCTTCTTCAGCCCACCCCAAGCCTTTACATCATGTAAACAGTCTAACCACACACATCCGTTTGTTTCTTGCCTGCAACCCACAAAAATCCGTAACAAACTTGGATGCGCAAGTGTGCGTGTGTGCATGCATACACTTAAAGCAAAGCAGTACAAAAGGTGGGTGAGTTGAGGAGTGTGAAATCACAGAGGAACATCAAAACATATCCCTTGCACAGAACTTTGTCTTCTTGGAAGACAATGATAATGATCTTCTGGCATGTATTTGGTCAGCACATTTGCCCAGATGTGTGCCTGTTTGTGCAGGGAGGAGAGTGTCACACAATCTGACTGAACAACCTGAAAATAGGGGACCACATCCTTAGGTTTTTAACAGTATGTACTAGCAGGAAGTGGTAATAATTGCAAAGAGGGCTATGCAGATATAGACTCGTGTCCAGAAAACTAATAATAAATACAACTGTATGTAAACACTCTCTTAGGGGTGTTGGTTTGTTAATGCTAGAAGTTAAGAAGTATTGGTTCATTGTCGAAGTTTTGTCAAATAGCAATAATAAGGCCAACAGCGCCATCATGTGGACATGATGTAGAAATTGAGTATAGAAAAAAAATGGATTTTTAAATAAGGCAGTAATGGTGATAATGAAGTGTGTGTGTGTGTGTGTGTGTGTGTGTGTGTGTGTGTGTGTGTGTGTGTGTGTGTGTGTGTGTGTGTGTGCGTGCGTGCGCGTGCGTGTGCGTGTGTGTGTGCGTGTGTGTGTGTTTCTGTGCAGTTTCTGTGTCTTTCTATGTTTTTCCCCTGAAGTGGTGCATTATAAATTTATATATAGCGCTTTTAACAATTGACATTGTCTCAAAGCAGCTTTACAGAACAAACATACAACAAAAGATTAATATATAGATTAATATACAGATTAATATAATAAAAAAATTATGATTAATATTAGATGCACTTAAATGTGTTTGTATTTATTTATTCATGTAGTATTATGCAAGCTGTCAATGTCAGTGTCAATGTCAACTTTATTTCTACAACTACACACAACAATAAGTTGTAATAACACCATTTTGTTAAGAGAAATAAAAACATTACTCCATGAAAGTATGCCCTTTATTTACTCTGTGAGAGCAATTAGCTCCTAAAAAGCTCATTTACATTTCCAGGCCTAAGTGGCAATTGCAACTGCGCTACTAGTAAACTCCAAACATACTTGCAACACTTACTGAAATTACACGGTCTGAAATCGCAGTAAAGCAACAATAACTACTAAAGAGGAAATAAGTAGAATTAGCCCATGATAGCAAAACTGTGACCTCCAAACTGATTAGTAAGGACAGCATTATGTCTGTATGTTAACCAATCGGAAGCCAGCACTGCTATAAACAAATTTAAATTAGGCTATACACTTTGCAATATAAGTGGCCTTGTTGATATGACGAGTAATCTAAAATAACTACCCTCAGCTAAAGAGTTGAGATACAGGTGCATCTCAATAAATTAGAATGTCGTGGAAAAAGTCACTTATTTCAGTTTTTCGTGGAAAAAGTCACTTATTTCAATTCAATTCAAATAGTGAAACTGGTGTATTATATAAATTCAGTACACACTGACTGAAGTAGTTTAAGTCTTTGGTACTTTTAATTGTGATGATTTTGGCTCACATTTTACAAAAACCCACCACTATCTCAAAAAATAGAATACTTCAAAAGACCGATAAAAATTTTTTTAGTGAGTTGTTGGCCTTCTGGAAAGTATTTTTATTTACTGTATATGTACTCAATACTTGGTAGGGGCTCCTTTTGCTTTAATTACTGCCTCAATTTGGCATGGTATGGTGAGCCTGTGGCACTGCTAAGGTGGTATTGAAGCCCAGGTTTCTTTGACAGTGGCCTTCAGCTCATCTGCATGTTTTGGTCTCTTCTTTCTCATTTTCCTCTTGACAATACCCTATAGATTATCTATGTAGTTCAGGTCTGGTGAGTTTGCTGGCCAGTCATGCACAGTCATGTGCTTTTGTCAGTGTGGGCTTGTGCCAAATTTGAGCTGAATTACTGAAATAAACGAAATGTTCCACGACATTATTGAGATGTTCCTGGTCGCATCCGCGGATCATCCGTTCCGCATATTTGATTTTGCCACAGGTTTGACGCTGGATCCCCTTCCTGACGCAACCCTTCCACTGTATCCGTGCTTTACGAGCAGCACTGAGAGTTAACAGTGTATAAATGAATGCCCCTTTAGTACTTTATCGTGTAACGTACTAAAGTTGATATGTGCCTACACATAGACTCATAAAATTAATTTGTTAGAATGTTACGAGAACAAGAATGCTAATGATCCCGGCTATTAAAATATCATCGTAAAATTATAACCCTGTGTCATTTCCTCCCACGTTGGGATGAACGTGCGCGCTCCTGTTGACATCCGTTTGCTTACGTAACGACGCTCAGTTTACGTTTGGGCAAATTGTTTGGACTGGAAATGGACGAGTTGACGTTGGAGCCTCAAAGCCGGGGCAAGAATTTCAAAACAAGGTTAAACTGCTGCTACAAGGGAACGTCTCGTTACAACGGTCACATAGGAGGTGCTGGTGTTAGCGTTCTGTAGTTCGAGAAGCTTGTGTGTGCGCGTGTGTGAGAGAGAGCCAGACAGACAGACATAAAGAGATAGAGAGACATAAAGAGAGAGAGAGAGAGAGAGAGATAGTGAGAATGACGAGCAGATTTCCAGCCTGTCAGTTAGAAACACTTAGCCTGTTAGCATGGCATATCCATCTTGACACTGATAACTAAGTGTAGCTATATTTTATATATAGCTAACCAAGTGTAATTATATTTATTGTGTAGTGATGTATAAAATACTTGTGTTTTTAGCGCTTATGCCGTCGTACTTGAGCAGGTTGGTCTCATGTTGTTTTGATATCTCGCTTAGCAAACGGTTATGAGCAGCTTTACGAACAAGTCGCCCTTCATTAGTCCACCGGAGAGTCCTGAGAACGGAGATACCGCCGTCGGGAGCACAAACTGGGGCCTCCTCAGCAATGACAGGTTTCCGTGCTCCTGCGATGAATCCCTGGCGGTGCAGTCGGATGTGGAGAGACACCTGGGGCTGCTCCATACCCGGCAGGACGCCATGGCGCTGCACTTGGACCAGTCTTACCGGAGCGGTGCCGACTCCTACCTCCACGGCTCTCCGCTGGACTACAGCGAGAACAACGGAAACACGAGTCCGCTGGAGAACAGGAGAAAATACCGCTCCGGTGCTCCCAGACCGCGCTTTGAGGTCGTGGAGGAACTCGGGCCCGAGGAAGTACGCTGGTTTTATAAGGAAGACAAAAAGACGTGGAAACCTTTCGTCGGGCACGACTCCCTGAGAATCGAGCTCATGTACCGCACATTGTGTCAACCGAGTCCGGGCCAGGACATCAGCCCAGGCCTCACGGTACCGGATGTACAGGATCATTGTGAGTGTGCGGCAGCTGTGGCGTCGGGACAGAGCTCCGAACAGCTGGAGAACACCGACCTGGACATCAGCATTGAAGCAGTGTGTGTCAGAGGAGGACTCTATGAGGTGGATGTCAGAGAGAAAGAGTGCTATCCTGTTTACTGGAACCGTGAGTGCTGATTCTCAATACCTTGTAGATGTCTTGTGTCTCCAAACAGCACATTTCAAAATATGTAAATATACCACTTAAGGTATTGCTGCTATTGCCTTTTATTGCTCAGGGAAAATGCTCTCCTGGCAGATTGTTGAGCAGTATGTGTTAATATCTAGGGTTATCTACATAACCATTTAAGCAAAGACCCAGAATTGGCTTTAAAAGGTCACAGGCATTCATTGGTTTGTATTATCGCGGGCATGATGAACTGGCAGGAGACTCTGAATTGGTACATTCGATTACATCCATTGCATATTTTATGCCATCAACAAGTGTTCTGTTTACTCAAATTGACACTGATTTTGCACACGATTGCAGCGTGAATAGTGATGAAGCACATTGTTACGTTTATAATGCATCAAATAAATGAATTATACAATAAATAAACGAGGAATTTTTATTTTTTTTAAAGCTTTGATTATAGCAAAAGTGCTCTAAATCTAACCAGGTGCTCTTTGGCCGGTAGGAAATTTGAATATTCAGACATTGTGTGAAAACATCCGTAGGACTTATTTGGATGGAATTAAATTTAAAAGCTGGAATTCCTGGTGTAGTTCAGCCACAATAATGATATTCTTCCTTTCTCCCTGAGAAAATAGCAGACCAAATTGCCTACTCTTTTAATTAACCCTGTTTTGATGTGATATTTTTGGTCTCATCTGAATCAGTACTCAATGTATTTAGTCATTTGGTGTGTGTGAGAAACCATATCAAACACTTACCCGATCAAGCAATCAGAAAAGCATGATCTCACAGACTAAATAAAGGGACTATTGTAATGAAACAAATGAAGGCACTTTCATATTCCGCAGTAACGTTTTATTTGCTTGAAACAAATGAATGGGCATTTATGTTTAATCATCCTACACTATGTGCTGCCAAAACAAAATATAATAAGTGCACATAATAAACCTGCAAATCATCTCTGTTAAATTTTTAATGAAGGTAGATGCTTAGATGCCTCTTGTCCCTACAGAGCAGGACCGCATCCCTGTGATGAGGGGACAGTGGTTTGTAGATGGCACGTGGACACCTATGGAGGAGGATGAGAGCGACCTCCTGGAGAAGGAGCACCTGGTGTGTTTCCGGGGACAACAGATGCAGGACACTTTAGAAAATGATGCGGTGGCCATGACTGTGGATAGCAAAGAAGGTAAGCATATACATAATTGATACCAAACACGGAGGTGATTATTAGTGAAAAGAGAAAGAGAGCATTTAGTTGTTTGCATCCAAGACTGAGAAAGCTCCCTCTCCCCGTTTGTCTTGGAGTTGATACTTGATTATATATCAAGCAAGATGCTGCTGTATGTAAACCACAATAATTTGTGAATTGATGCTAGCTGTAAAACATATGTATGAGTAGATGCGGTCTGGATGATTTATAGACTCCATCTAATTTGCATTTAATTAATATAAATTAGTAATTAATTTATATGAATAATTTTAATAAAATTCTATTTAAACATGCCTTTTTAACTCACTACAACGCTTAATCAATGAGAACCCTGAGCTTGTTTCTTTACAACGAGATGGTTCCAACTTGGGTAATAGGAGACAATGACACCCGAAGTGTGTTACTTATGTCCAGTTTATTCCGTTATTTTGTTTTGGTTGCTGTCACTGCAGAAAACCCCGCTTTTGTACTCATTGTTGCTAATTTGTGGGTTAAATTTGAGCAAACAGAATATACACGTACACCAAGCACTGTTAAACATGAGAAAGTATTGGTGAACAGAGAGAAGAGCGATACACACCTTCTCTCCACCAAAGCGTAAAATGGAAATCATTTAATGTTCCTTGGGCAGCCCGGTACCATTTGGTCCACGGACCGGTACCGGTCCGCGGCCCGGGGGTTGGGGACAACTGGTTTAAATGACTGGTTTGAGATTTGAAGCCATTCAAATATTGTTCAATTAGATTGATGTAAAGGCAGAATCTGGGAGTTGACTTGGATGAAGAATGGTGTAAAGATGCGGTTAAGTTTTTTCAGATAAGCTTTTTGTGTTTTGACTAGTCAGTATGCTGTAAACATTTTCAGACTTTCAGTGGTTCAAGGTCATTCCTACTCTCCCTATAGCTATAGCATGCCTTAAAAAGAATAATCACATGACTGAGACAGATGATCATCCGATCTTCCTTGTCACATGACTGAGAAAATGAAGAATTAATTATGGTGCTGCTTTAGCATACATACAATCTCTTGGCCAAGTTTTTATCCAATGGTGTCAGTCAGATGGTGCAGTGTTTTTTTTTGCACTGTCTGCTAGCACCATTTGAGTAGTGCTGTTTGTGCTGTAAATTGCCTTTTTGTTTGTGAACAAGGTACAAAAAATGTAGCAGAAGAAATGTCACTGTGCTAGTTTACTGTTTCTGAACACAGTAGAACCAGTTTGTGACACCAATAACTTGTCCAACATGTTACACAGTTACACAGCAAAGATGAATTATCTGTCTACACAGAGAGAGCAGGACTATTCAGTATATGGTTAAATGACTAATTTTAGCAAACGCATCATTTGTCTCCTCTTCTGCTTTTACTATGGAAGGTCAGCAGTTTTAGTGAGGTTTTGTAAAAGGAACTAAGACTAACTCATTAACCATTAGAGCAAGTGTGTGTGCAGTGTGAAAGCCTGTTTGTCCAACACTATTTCTCTTTTTTTTGCCTGCTTTTACACTTAGGCACACACACCATATTCCCAATGTCACATATAAATGACTCATTTCTATGATAATTAAAATAACGATACCAGGGAGATCTTTGAAGTTAAATATTGTTGACCTAATTCAATGGTTGTAATTGCTTTTGATGTGATTAAAACTGCTGTGAAGATCGGGTCAAGTAATAGCTCCATTAGATAACGACACAGTTACATGCCAGATCCGTTTTGTTAAACTACACACTGAATTTTAATTTGATACCAGCTGACATACAGTATGGCAGTGTCAGCTGGTCTAGTCTGTCACATCTCTTTAGCATTAAGGAAAACTAAACTGGTATGCTCTGAAACATGAGCTTAAAGAGGTCATAAGGTTAGCCAGGACAAAATGCAAATACTGACTTCATGCCACCGTCACGCAGTCAGAAGTAATCGTGCTGTATGTGCTGCAGAATAATATGCTGTTCTGTACAGTCAAACAAGATTATATAAAGTTGACCTACCTGCTTCTTATTCTTTGATCAATAGTAATCCAGGAAATGAGGTCAAGGCAGAAAGATGTATTCCACTTTATTGTTGATGTGATTTTGACAGCAAATCTTATAGTAGAAATCTTTCCAAATTTGTATTGAGCATTTCCTATATGAGTAACAGTGATTACTCACAGCCATTACTAATTGTTAGAAATGTAGATTTTTGCACAGTTCCAGCCCTTTAAGCCAGGTTGGCATTATGACCGCATGAATTATCTTTTAAGGTTGCGTTTTGGATGAATGGTGTTCATCCCCCATTCATAGTTCCAGAAACTATCTGTAAGAATATATGCCAGGTGGCATTGAAGAATCATGGTGGCCAGTGTTGGCCTTATAAGTCACTTTTATTTTTAAAACAATTTAGATGAACGAATGCTTGTATATGAATGGCAGTCAATTGGTGATGGTTTAAGAATTGTTAAGTTATGAATGATGGGTTATGATGCAACACAATGATACTGAATTTGCTATTTTATGTACTGCAGTTATCTTGCAGTATTCAGCAACCATGCAAGTCTTTGTGTGGGTCCCTTGACAGTACAGGTCATGATATTGACTGCTCCTGACAGGGCTGCTGATTTTGTCCAAAGCTTTCAGTCTCTGAAACTTGCACTTTACATCTTCTGTCCTGAGAGCATTTCTGCTGTTTGGCTGTAATTTGCAAGTCTAATTGTTTCTTCAAAGCGTAACCCAGGTGTGGCAAGCCTGTTTGACATGAGGAGATAAAATACCTTATTACTGCAGAGAGACACATACAGTATGTGCAAACATCAGTGTCTTAGAATCATTTATAGGCCTATAATTATATAACTTTTTTTATTTTAGACTCAAGGGACACCCCGTTATCTGCAATCCTTTTCAGGGTTTATCTTGTATTCGGTTGTGAAGCATGGTGCCCTGTGTGTCTGTGTGGCAGTATGTCCAAGCTGTACCAGCACACAGTTTACCTCTGTGTTCATGAACTACTTAATCAATTAGGCTAAATGGGGAGGTATGCGAGTGTGTGTGTGCAAGTGTGCAAGTGTGCAAGTGTGCGAGTGTGCGAGTGTGCGAGTGTGTGTGTGTGCGAGTGTGCGAGTGTGTGTGTGTGTGTGTGTGTGTGTGTGTGTGGTGTGTGTGTGTGTGTGTGTGTGTGAGTGTGCGAGTGTGCGAGTGTGTGTGTGTGTGTGTGCAAGTGTGCGAGTGTGCGAGTGTGTGTGTGTGTGTGTGTGTGTGTGTGTGTGTGTGTGTGTGCGAGTTTGTGTGTGTGCGTGTGTGTGTGTGTGTGCGAGTGTGTGTGTGTGTGCGAGTGTGTGTGTGTGTGCGAGTGTGTGTGTGTGTGTGCGAGTGTGTGTGTGTGTGTGCGAGCGTACGAGTGTGCGTGCATACGAGTGTGCGTGCGTGCGAGTGTGCGTGCGTGCGAGTGTGCGTGCGTGCGAGTGTGCGAGTGTGCGTGCGCGCGAGTGTGCGTGTGCCTTGCGTGCGAGTGTGTGTGTGCGTGCGTGCATGCGAGTGTGCGTGCGTGCACGCGAGTGTGCGTGCGTGCATGCGAGTGAATAAGAGAGTGTGTGCCCTGCGATGGGTTGGCACTCCGTCCAGGGTGTATTCTGCCTTGATGTCCAATGACGCCTGAGAGGTATCCGAGAGGTTCGGATAAGGGGTAGAAAATGAATGAATGTTGATTTTTAAAAATTGAGGACTGAATTCATAATCAGTGTATAATAGTCAAGTCAAGTCACTTTTATTGTCACATCACCACAACATGTGCCATGGTGAGTGAAATAATAGTTAGTTGATGTTGGTGTTGGAGGGTTTGCTGGACCACAGTATAGATGAGATTAATGGAAAAAATGATCCTTTTAGGCTTTCCTTTAGGCTTACACCTTTGTCAGCTGTTTTCCTTTTCTAATAAATGAATTTGTGAATTGTGAAACAGTTTTTTTTTGTTTTGTTTTGATTTAACAGATGGTATCCTCATTGTAATAAGCCTATAACTAACCGTAACATACTGTATATTAGCATTTATTTTGTATATGAATATGGGTGATTATAACTGTAAATTTAAATTAAAGACATCTCTGGTTTTAACATTGTTAATTAAGTAGACCCGCCACTACTATTATTACTATGACCACTTACTGATTTTTGGTTTGTTAGTTCTCTCCCACCTTCCTCCATTCTACCTCCCCTTTCTGTTCAAATGGAGCGGATATCAGACGAGTACTAAAAGCCTCAAGCGAAAGCGTTGCCAAGGTACTGTATTTCCTGCATCATTGACTTTGATTCCCTTTGGATTTTATCTTTGGACTTTCCCCTTTTGCCTATTAGGTGAGCTCTAGAACAAGGCCTAGATCAAATAATTTGTATGAATATGAGAGTGCTAGTGCTCAGAACATCTCCTACTCAATGGGCTGGGCTGTGTTTTGATTTTGGCTTCTAAGCACTTTCTTTTTAATGCTTGCTTTTCCAGTGGGCATCTAAATGCACTGCTGCTTCTTTTTAAATCTGGCCTTGTTCTCCTTTAATTAGATGTAGTTTGGCCTAGTTGTAGACTTAGACATACAGTAGGCTCTTGCACTGGGTTTATGAGTAAGCCCTGGTGTTCTGCTCATTTCCTTTTTTATTTTTATCTTACTAAACCATAATAATGCCATGTTAAATGGAGTGGTTTGTTAGCCAGATGGCATGTTTGGTTTCATGAATGAATCCCTGCAACACCTGCCTTCATTATGGGAGTCAAATGGAAGCATTGTGGTCTCCTCAGCCTTCTCTACAGTATGTACACTGTACTCCTCTGTGCTGTTATGGTCATATGTTGTGCACACTGGAGTAGGGAGTGTTGTTGTATTTACATATTCCCTGAATGTATTCTGCCCTCCTGCAGTATGGCAACAGTTTAATCCCTTATTGGGCTTAAATTTATATTTCTATAATTATATTTTCCTAGGCCCCACTGAGTTTTTTCCATTTAACCGACATACGGTTGTTTTCCCATGTGAACACAGAAGGCAATATAACCAAAAGGGTTCATTTACAATAGCCTGTTACATATGCAGCATAAACTGGTGCATATCAATTTTCCACTGGTTTAGTATGGTAAAGCTTTTCATTCATAATACTATCCTTCATTCTCACTTCTTTTCAAAGTGCTGGGACCTCTGCTTAGTATCTCCAAGTCTGTAGTTTCCAGCTGCATTTCCGGTGTGTTTTGATTCTGTGCTCGCACTTCAGATTGACCTAACCAGAGTCAAACATATCAAGAATACAGAAGGGTAATATATCTCTATGGCTCTGTATATATGATGCGCATATTGAGTTCGCTTTGATTCTGAAAACTATTTCAGATTTCTAGTTACATGTTTGACCCTGGTGTGCTCTTTTCTTCCTGTAAAATGGGATTTATTCTTCTTTCATATTTTATTACATTTGTTCATATTTAGATAGAGGCAGCAAATAAATGTTTAGTTCAATATCATGCGTAATACTTTGTTCTTATAACATCCTGTTTTACAGTGTGCTTCTGTGTGGTTGATGTGGTGTGCTCTTCTGTTTGCTTTTGACGTAAAAATCCTTTCCGGGTTTTTTTTGTTTGTTTGTTTGACTGTTTAGAGTAAAATATGATGACAGGATATATGACAATAATTGAACGATTAATTATTTTATGACCCGACCTTAAGATTTGGAGAAAACGTGTGAGATGGGTCAGGTGTTGGATAGAGCAATAAAAAGATTCAGCTATACAGTAGGGTTATAATGGCACCACAGTTTCAACAGTGTGTGTAATATTACAGTGTTTTGGATCATTCTTGGCATCAGTCTTTTAGCCAATGTGATACGTTTTCTATGTTAATTAAATGATGCGTCTCAATCTTTTGAGCAGAGCCACTTGAAAATAGGGTGTAATCTCATGAATGCTAGCATTTCATACAAAGTGATGGCGATGAACAGAATCCAGCCCTAATAAGAAACACACACACACACACACCCCCACACACACACATACACACGCGCACACAGAATCCTGGAGCACTATTATGAATGTTACTGTGCAAAACTTTTACAATGCAGAACCAGTGTTGATTATTCTATCCTGAGTAGCTCCGAACAGTTTTTTATTTTTTTGTAATTGTTATAAATATAGAGTTTGTGAGATATATATTTATAGATCTTTGTGGTGGATGCAAGGTGTTTTTTTCCCCCCTTAACCATAATAGGAGTGATTACATAACAAAAAATGATTTATCTGCTTTTGATATATGACTTCCACATAAACAAGTAGTTTGTAATACACATTATGTTGGCAATATGGTTGGTGTAGAAAGCATGAAGCCTTTTTGAAACCACACAATTCAGTCTGCAGATTTCATATTATGCTGTAAGAATTAATCTTGTATTATTTAGAATTCCTCATTTATGAAACAAGTATGAAATATCAGTTAATTCATTTGGGTTTCTTTTTTCCTTTCTATAGTTTGACTCATGATTCCATGAACTGTCAAGCCAGAACAATGTCAGTTACACAGCATGTATCTAAAGTGAATTTGTGTAAACGGTTGTTTTTTTTCCTCCATTTTCTTTGTCATCCTCCATGTTATTTTGTAGCCATCCACAGCCTAAAGCTGAGTCGCAGCCATGTTGACTGGCTGGGTGTTGAAGAGGTGTATCTGTACAGCGACGCCACCACCTCCAAGATCGCCCGCACTGTCACACAGAAGCTTGGTTTCTCAAAAGGTCAGTGTTTGCATTTCAGCTCAGCCCGCATGCAAACATGCGGGCATAAACGGACTGGTTTCTCCTGATTTAAACTACTCTGAAACTGGCATTCAGTGCTGCACCATAGTAAACGTCATAATACCTAAGCTAATTTTCGAGAATGGCAGGTGTTTGTAACCTGAGCTGAGTTGGACTATAATAATCTTTCTTCATGTTGTGGAACCCAGCCTCAAGCAGTGGCACCAGGCTTCATCGAGGCTATGTGGAGGAGGCATCTTTGGAAGATAAGCCCCCACAGACAACCCACATTGTCTTTGTTGTGCATGGCATTGGCCAGAAGATGGACAAAGATCGTATTATCAAGAACACGGGCATGTAAGTATTCAGAACCTAACTAGAAGAAGTATGTCAAATATGTTTACACAATATAGTTGTTGATCCTTTTGTCTGTGCTGCACATTATCTGTTTTGATGTAAGTCATGGACAATGAGGGTTCAATTGGTTGGGTCTTCTACATGTATGAAGTGTTTGGTGTTTGTTCGTGCCATGTTGTGTGAATAATTTCATTTCATAGTTTGAAATATCCCCTGGCTGTTCAGTAGAAAATAACTAATATCTAATGAAAGCATTGAGTGCAGCCATTGTATTTGCCTGCATATTGAGACCAGGCTCATGTTTCTTTTTGGCCGTGTTACGTGGAATTACATTTCTTATGCTCAATGTCAGTTTGTCATGTACAATTACTATATAAGGTTTCCCAATTTGTATACTATCCATTCTAAATAGTGTCCCAGATTAGAAGTTGTACGTCCCAAATTGTAGTATGATATAAATATAACGAGGCCCCCAAAGTTACCCGGATGGTCTCTTTGCACAAGGGAGGAGGAGTTCTGTGACTGTTTGCTCTGCGTTATTAGATGCATTTTAGAGAGGTGTAAATGAAATGTTCACAAATAAATAAATGGAATTGAAAATTAAATTATTTTGTATAAATTATATAAAGAATGAAGGAAAGCTAAAGTGCAAGGAGGAGATTGATTGTGGTGACAGTTTGCATAACTAGGCAATAATTTTCATTTCTGTTAAATGATACCTTTGTACGTCTCAGTACTTGCATACAGTACTCTTTTGCTTAAGCCCTCAAAATGTAAAATAGTTTAAGTAGGAGAGTTGGGACACAGCGTCTGTGTAGACCAGGGGTGTCCAACCAGTCAGAGACCAAGAGCCACATTTTTCACTGTGTTCCAGCAAAGAGCCACATCATAAACATGGGCACACATGAACATCACCTTTTTTTTTCCCCTGCCATTTTGAGAGCGAACTTGAAACACATTGTTTACTCAAATGATCTTGCTCCTACTAGGAAACTTTGAGGTATTTTCATCCCACTCACATGCGCGTTTGACAAAAATACCGTATTGAACTCAAGCGAAGTGAACACGCATATTAAAAATACACAAATTCAAACTTTGATATGAACGTAAAAGCCGCACTAAACCGGGAAAAGAACCGCATGGGGCTCGGGAGCCGCGGGTTGGCCACCCTTGGTGTAGGTGCTCACTGTAGCCCATACGTAGCTCTAATTAATTCATTATCCACTTCCAACCCATCTAATTATAGCTTGAACTCATTTTTGGTAGTTCAGCTCCAAATATATTACCCTGGCTTTTTGTTTGATTGGGGGACTCACTTTCTTTACATTAGCATGTATGGGATGTTAACAGGTTTTATTGGAAAGAAATATGTGAGGAATGTTATTGTGTAAGTTCTTTATTTAATAGTTGGATACAGGGACTGTGAGAACTTTTTTGGGAAAAAATGTCTATCTAACAACAATCAGAAACAACCTAATTTAAACCCCTCTTCTTTATATGAATCTAAGCCACTTCATACACCAATAATATCTTATAAAACCTCTTTTCTGCTTTTTGATTTGTAAATAAAACCCAAACAAGGGTGTGGTTTACCTGAGGTTGTCATTCTTTAAAAGTCACTTTCACTTTGTTCTTACCATTTCCTAACTTGTGTTTTAGCGTTTGTATATTTTGTTACCTTCTCCATAGCTGACCGTTAAATTTAAGCCTTTTCAGTCGAGGATAATGGAATTGGGTACCACGAGGAGTACAGACCTTTTCTCTGAGACATTTGCTCTACCTTTGACTTTGAAGAAGCTATGGCATCTAAACAATGGCATTTAATGGAGATCCCACAGATAGAAAATGTGGTTAAATTGACATAAAGATTTAAGCTCCTAGACTGGAGTTTATTGAAGCTGCAACCTGTATGTAGAAAAATACCCATTTTCACAACTATTTTTGCCTTTTTGCTGTCATAAAGCTGGGCAGAGTATAACGATTGCTGCTTGGTGCGGTTTAGTTTCCACTCTTTTCTTGGAGCTTAGTGGGTTAAGCTTGTAAAGTAGATCAGTCCGGCCACTAAGCCTGTTGAAGGAATGTGGATTACTCAATACCTTCCAAGAAAGAGCTTGATCATTACTGTCTCGTCTTATCTTCTCTCATCATTCTTTAATTCCTTTGTTCAGTCTCCTTTTTTGTCCCTGCACACAAGAGCATGACTATTCTGTTACTCCCAAGTGTACCTCTTTAGCAGTCTTATTCAATCCCCTGTGCCTGTTGAAAAGCCTTTCCTGAAATGACTTGTGTCTCACACACTTATAGTAAACAACAGGGTATTCAAATTGTCACCATAATTTAATGAAATGTAACTAAGGTTATCCAAGGTTACATTTCAGTGAATTCAGCTTGGTGAACATGACACAAAACAAGTCATATCATGAAAACAATCCACAATAATGACTCGTACAATTACATAAAATATGAAGAATGAAGTGTCTGTTCCATTGTTGCAGTTCAGCATGAGGTCTTGGTGCAATAATGAGATTATCAAAGGCAGTGCTCCTATTGGCCAGGCAGTGACTTGACTGAGCCCCAGTGTGCAACAACAGAGCAGAGGCCACCTTAAAGGCATATCAGTCAATCTGAATGTGTGCCCTGCGATGGGTTGGCACTCCGTCCAGGGTGTATCCTGCCTTGATGCCCGATGACGCCTGAGATAGGCACAGGCTCCCCGTGACCCGAGGTAGTTCGGATAAAGCGGTAGAAAATGAGATGAGAGATGAGATGAATGGTTTTTATTCATCAAAAATGACCAAAAGACTCTTGGCACTCTACTATTGCCCTTTCAAAGTCAGCTTTGTTCACCGTCACTCGCTGTTGACTCTAAGGCATGTAGATTCATACACAGTGTATGGATCTATATGTGTATGTATAAATTTAAACACTGAAACAGGTTTAGATATTTATCGTAAGCTATAAATGTATAACGTGTGTTAGTATTTACCAGAATACAACAAAAAAACATTTCATTAATATCATTGCACAAATACACAGAGTCTCCATGTATATTGTGTGTGTTCTTGCATATGTTTAGGCTGCGAGAGGCGGTGCGGAAAATGGAAGAGAAACACTTTTCCGAGCACATTGAGGAGCATGTGGAGTTTTTGCCAGTAGAGTGGCGCTCCAAACTGAGCCTGGATGGAGGTACTGGACTTATATACAACAGCTAAACCCACCTGTCTAGCTTTAATACCCGAGTACACAAGCCCACATATGTATACGCATGATTGTCTGTGATTAGTCGTCCTTGTTCTGCCTTTATTATGCTACATTCAGTTCAGGAAATGCACAAACAGAAACCATGAATATTGTCATTGAATGCTAAATGTAAACACTTCTGTTTCTGTAGACACAGTCGACTCCATCACACTAGATAAAGTGCGAGGGCTGAGAGACTTACTGAACAGCAGTGCCATGGACATCATGTATTACACCAGCCCTCTCTACAGAGATGAGGTAAAATTATACTCCCACTTCCTAAAAATACATCTAATTGTTGGTGTTCAAATAAACTGCTTGTTCACACTGAAGTGCATTTTAACTGATTTCTTTGCAAAATGTGTAGATCACTAAAGGCTTGACCCAGGAACTCAACCGACTGTACACACTTTTTTGCACTCGGAACCCAGAGTTTGAGCAGAATGGGGGCAAGGTATCCATCGTTTCCCACTCTCTAGGCTGTGTGATTGCATACGACATCATGACTGGCTGGGACCCGGTGCGTTTTCGCATGCAGGAGCTACAGGAGCCTGACGAGGAGGAGTTGCGCTGGATGAACTACAAAGAGCGCCATCTGTTGGAGCAGGTGCAACATGCCAGACAAAGGTGTTGACTTTACTTATCTTTGTTACAAGGCAGGCCCTGTTTCCTTTTATATTTCTTATCTGCAAATTATCTGCGGTATTAATTTAAAATTTGTTTTCTGTTCGTTTCAGGTTGCAAGAACTGGAGGAACAGCTTCAGGGTTTAGAGGCTACTAAACCTCCAGGTGCTCCTGAATTGAAGTTTAAGGTATATTATGGAATAAATCTTTTGTTTACATACAACAAATATCTGAGGTGTTTTTGTGCATGCAACTATATGTTTACAAGAAATGAGCTGGGATACAAGGGGCTGCTCTGCCATAACAGCAGCTAGGTCACAGTCAGTAACTATTAATAATCTACAACATGCATTTTTATGATAAATGATATAATGGAAAATGATTGTGAATACAAAGTAGGTAGCTGCAGTTGAGGCTCAGCCGCAAATTTTGCAGCCATAAAACCCTTCTGGTGGCCCATGGTGGCCCTTACTAACACGTTATTAAGAAGCTTCACATTTTGATCTTTTAAATAGTTATACAAATTTCTGCCTGAATTTTGGGATAGAAACCACACTTTAAAGGTGTTCACTGTATAGCGTGTAGAATCACTCAGTCTGGTCTTATAGGTAGAGAACTACTTCTGCATGGGCTCTCCCCTAGCGGTGTTCTTGGCATTGCGTGGCATTCGACCAGGGAACAGTGGATACCAGGACCACATCATGCCGAAATCCATCTGTCAGCGCCTTTTTAATATTTTCCACCCCACAGACCCAGTGGTAAGAGAATCTGCATAATTCATTAATTATTGCACTCTTTATACTACTTGAACACCTTTCTAAAAAACATTCTTTATATATCTAACAGGCCTATCGACTGGAGCCCCTTGTGTTGAAACACTACAACAATATTGCACCTGTCCAAATACACTGGTAAGTGTTGTCAATCTGTCCATAAATTGGGTTTATTTAACATACAGCCGTTTGTTCTAAGCAAAAAATGAACATCATAAAAGTTATTGTTTTATTATGGCAAGTTACACATGTTTATACAGGATCATTTATTTTAATAATGATAATTTATTAGTCATTTCAAATGACTATCTAATTATAGCCTAAGTACAACACATTTAATTCACTGTGTCCACAGTGTTTAGGTGTAAACTGTGTAAAATGTAAAAAGATGTAAAAATCATTTACCAGTACCCACTCCTCAGGGGGCGTTTATTTGACCGGTCAGTGTTTATATTTTTAAATAAATAAATAAAAAGCATAAGATCAAACAGCATGACATATGGCTCATTGACTCACTGATCAGTCAGCTATTTTTAAACTATGCCTGCAGGTGCAACACTTCCAATCCAACACCATATGATGAAATGAAACCTGTTTTCCTGAACCCAGTGAAGGATCCCACTTCAGACACAGAGAGTCTTCCCAGCCCCAGTACATCACCTGTAATGTCTCGACGACCCTATGGAGATTCCATCACCACACTGGGCAAGGCCAGCATACTGGGTACCTCACACCTCAGGGTTATTTGATAAACGATTCTACAAACATAATTTGTACCCTATAAAATTAGATTTTGCTATGGGGTCTAAAGGTCACATCATAATGGAGCCCAAACCAAAGGTACTTGCAAAAAAACCCAAGGCATTTTTAAAAACAGAACAAAAGATGAATACCCAGAGCAAGAACAGTACAAATGGTATAATTTAAGTGTAAAGCAGGTTACTATATTAGTGTATAAATGACATCTTGTCCTATTTTCAGGAACTGATACAGTTAATACCAGACACATACAATGGTATGATGATTCAAAACTCATTTAGATACTTCTCATCTATGTGTTAAAATGTCATTACTCGTTTTTTGTAATGAACATGCATGATGTCCTTGAAGATTATTTGGGGATCTTACTGCCACCTTGTGGACAACCTTTGGAGATGTAGCCTTTCCAGCTGGTACTTCCACCATAGAGTGGACTATGGGTATAGGAAGTTTGCTATCTGAATACAAATCAAATCATGGCCAGGAACACTTATTGCTATAATATGAGTACCTGTGAAAATAATGTGCAGGGCTGTTTCTTGTCTACTTCTCATGTGAACTTGTGAAGAATGAGAGAAAAGAGTTTGATGCCCACATGAAATGGCATATTTTTACGATGAATTTTAAGCGGTATGTTTTCTAACAATTTCCTGTTCCACTCATAGGTTCCGGTTTACAGTATGATGTATACACCGTATGATGTGCAGTGAATTGCTTTTTCAACTGTCTGGGACATAAAAATAGAATAAACTATAAAATTTATTTTAACCCCAATTTGCTTTTATACAAGTAGGAAAGTGGTTGTTGTACACATGAGACTAAGCTCATCTGATCACACCTCCCTCTAGAGAGCCCACCTATCCTGCTTTTTGCTCTTCCCAAACCAGGCTGTAATGCTTCCCAACAGGATGCTCTTGAGCATGAAGGTGTAAAAGTCCCATAGCATATTAAAAGGCAGTTTAATGTGCATTTAAGGTAGTGAAGACATTGACAAGCCTTCTTCATCATGGTGTTGATTTGTACACATACTAGTTATTTAGAAGGTATCAGAAATTGTTTACACTCTCCAGTGACATCTAATCGCTTTGTGCTGAAGTCTGTTATCAGCTTCTTTGTTCTTGCTGACATTCTAGAGGAGTTTGTTCTCCTGACAATTCCTCTTTTGCTAAAAAAAAAAATCTAATCCTCATGATACCTGATAAAATAGGGTAACCAAATTCAGTTACCAAATTCACTCTAGTGTATACAGCAATGGAAACACTGAAATTTTGGAGCATGGATATATTTCTGCATCTTACCGTACCAAGCGGTTTGGTGGAAGATGATTGAATATTGAGTGTGGGTAGTAGAGATGTGTGTAGCTTGTGTACAGACTTCTGCACTGTTATGTGTTCAGGTGCTGCCAGCATTGGAAAAGGCATCGGAGGAATGTTGTTCTCCCGTTTCTCACGCTCCAGCAGTCAACCATCAGGAGTGGATTCTGTAGCACTGGATGGTGAAGAGAAGAGCCAGTCGGTGTATGGCCTGTCCACCATGTCTCAGTCCACCTCCACCATCATTGATGCTGCAGGTGTGCATGCATCGATCATACTTGCACCTCAATTATAAATATTTTAGGCTGTCTGTATGTTTTGTTTGGATAGCCTGTGTGAGAATATTAAGTGTTTCTGTTACTGCAGTGGAGATGGAGCACCGCATTGACTTTGAGCTGCGGGAAGGCTTGGTTGAAAGCCGCTACTGGTCAGCAGTCACCTCTCACACAGCCTACTGGAACTCTCCTGATGTGGCCCTGTTCCTGCTGACCTTCATATACAAATCACAGAGCTCATCTGAGACATGCCAAGACAATCCTGACCCTGACCCTGAGTGACCCAGAGAAATGACCACACAAGTCCAGTCCCCACACAGATAGATCGATCTTCTCTTGTAGCGATAAGAAAACACTCAAGCACACTCCCTCCCTCCCACACTCCCTCATTTTGACTCCTATAAATTCTTCTTTGTCATACAAAGACTGATTACCATTTTTCCTGTTGCTTTTGCAGCAACCTTTCCCGTTAACCTAGTAACCATCGTCTCCTACTGGGAAAACTCTTTGATACATTGAGACATTGAGTATATCTCTGGCCCTAGGAATGTTTTGTAAGGCTTTATTTTGGGTGCCGTTGAGGCCTTTTCAGCCAGTCCTGTTCCATCCTTAGTATTGTGTGGGTGTGCGTGCACTTCGCCAACCTACATGGTTTTTGGAACTGCATTTTTTTCAAAGCCTAAACCAGACTAAAGGGCATACAAACTAGGACCCCTAAATCCTTTTAACGTCCATTTCTCTAGGCTGTTCAATCCTCATTTGCACAATGTTAAAAATATAAGTAAATACCCAATGCAACTCTTTATTTATTGACATAGTAATATATGAGGATCTTGCATAGCGCACTAATTTTTTGGGGCAATTGTTTCAAGATTTAAATGTTTATTTTTACCGTAATATTCCTGGAGAATACTGGACCTCTTTAATGACTAACAGACAATATTTGGATTCTCAAGCTGGAGAAGAGTAAACCATTAAACAAAATGAATGTCCTTTTTATACAGGAGATAAATAAGAAGAAACAATTGTTATATTCAATGGATTTTACAACCAGATGGTGCTGTCAGGATACAAAGTTAACAGTGCATTTTCTTAAGCTACTAATATGGGTGATTCTACTTTGCATGTAGTTTGAGGATGAAATTGCTGCTGTATTGATTTTGTAGCCAAACCTAACATTTTACAGTCTTACTTGAGTCAGGCCATGTGTTGCATGTGTGTGTAATCTGGTGCATTGTTACTTTGGAGTATTAGAACTACTGTGTAGCCTCAAAGAAATTCTCTCGTTAGTTATTATTTCAACCTTGTTTCATCCACCAAATACAGTGGAGTGGAATTGGATAAGCTGTATGGGTGTTCTGTTTAATGTAATTACACTAGTAATTAGGCCAAGATAACTGGACTCACTGGAGGCATTACTTTCCAATGTTTCTGTGCCTCATGGTGGTGCGGTATTCAGGCACCTTTTGAACATTTAGGCCCATAGTAAAAAAACAGAGATTATATATTTTATATATATTTAGTTAACAATTGTGGAATTACAGTAATAGTCCTTGAAAATTGTGACGTTTCAATGAGAGGCCAAATGTTTTAGCTATAAAATTCCTACTCATAGAAATAGTTACTTCATGTTTAAGCTTTTAGTCTTGTTTCTTTTAAGCACTTTTGAGATACTAGATATGCAATGGGGAGAGAATAACCAGACGGATTATCAATAAGAAAATTTAATGGTACCAACTTTTAACAGCCAGCATCTGCTTTGTTTTGGGTCTACATTGTGTTTAAAATCCCCAAAGGCCATACTTTTCCCATCTATGGCAAGGGCTGTAGTATGTTGATTTATTTTGTTTATCGTTGTACACTCGCACAAGTGCAGTTAGTGTTGTTAGCCTGTGTGGATATTTAAAAATGTCCAGGTTGCCTTTGAGGACCACAGAGCCAGTCTTCTGTTGGGAAGCTGACGTGGCTTTTCCCTTCGCACTGAAGGATGAAATAGAATTATTTATGACTCACTGTTATTGTTGGCAATAGGAAACAGAAATGAATGAAGGACCAGACCTTGCACATTACCGCATGGCTATAAATGGCACAGAACGAAATAAAAGACCCTCTTGATGTGCATTTATGTTTTGCTACTTCATGTATTGCATTATGGAAGAGAATGCACTTTGTTCAGTTGCTAGAACTGTGGTAACATTATCTGTTTAAATTAATCACAGGCAAAACATGTCAGAGGTTCTAAGTCATGGAGGGTTTGTTTCTTAGCACGTTTTTTTTTTTTGTTGTTGTTGTTATTTTCTGGCATGCCGTGCCTCATAATCACTGCATGCTCCACTAATACTAATTACAGATGGAATAATATAAGGAAATTTTTATCCTCGTAAAAGCAGCAGTACATTTTCTGCATTAGTGCTGCTTCCAGATCTTTCAGCCCAGTAATTAACAGATTGGCTAATCAAAATAAGGCTGGGCAAAATAAGTGAATTTGTACTACAATATATGCAGGAGGTGGGCATTCCTTAAATGCATGCTCAGGTTTGAGATTTTTTTTGTGATGTTTAGAGATGTAATTTCTGATTTTGAATAACATGGTATATAAGCTACAAATGCTATTTTTGTATTTGCTAACTTATAAATGTTTCTTAACAGGGCATCTCACAAAATTGTCATTGGAGATATTCATGACTAATTTTACACTATAGTACAATAAAGGATCCTCTTGTGTGTACTTTGTTCTGCAGCTTAAAGGCCAGTTTCTCCTAAAAAAAAAAAAAAAATACTTATTTCAAAACATGAAAAATGTCCCAAATGACTGTTATTTAAATGTACTAGAGACATTGAGCTTGGGAAGAGATGCTGTGCAATAACCCATGCCTGTAATGGATTCAAACTGCCATCCGAATAACACTGTATTTCAGTTTATTAAAGCTTTACTCTTCTGTTTTGGTACAGTACTTTTTTCTTTCAGTGTTCAGTTGTAGCATTTTCCTTTAAATATTTTTCTGTTTTTGTCTATTTCTGTGGTAATTTTAAACAGAATATTGTTGCCTGAACTGTGTAACTGGGGGAGTTCAGAAATGTGTGTGGGACGAGCAGAATTCCACAGTGATGGGTGTTTCCAAAATATTTACAAGACTGACTGTACTGATCCCATGCTCTGTGATGCACACTGCCTGATTTAATTTCATCAAGATAAAAGGTATTACCTTATTTGTCTTTATGTATTGTATTGTTTTTGGACGGATAGATTGATTATGCATCTAGAGGACACGTAGTAATGCTCTGAATGTTTAGTCTGGGCATTACTGGACGAACCTCATTAAGCTAATTACAGGGTGTTTCCTGATCCTAAAAGCATTCATTCATTCAGTCAGTAAGTCATTCAGTCAACTTCAGTAACTCTATTTTCCTGGTCTAAGTCAGGATGGGACACATTCTTAATAGGATGCCACTCTATCATAGGCCATCATAGAAAAGCACACACACTTCTTCACACTCAATTTAGAGTACCCGGTCCATTAACCTGCAAATTTTCGGAAACTGAAAAACCCTGAAGAAACCTTCGAGGATGGGGAGAACGTGAAACTGTTAACAGAGGCGAAGACAAATCCTAGGAAATGTGCTGCCCTGTTAAAGTCTAAAAATTGTTTTAATACATTTATTTTCATTTTAAATATGAATTTTAGCCTTTTCGTTAATCCTTAATTTCATGTAATTTTTTAAATTCTTACCATAACCGCATTTTTTATTTTGCACACCTTGGAATAGATAAGTCATTTACATGAGGCAATGGTATGTACTGTATGAAACTGGGGCTAATGTCACCAACCTCCTGTTGTGCTAGAATTTACGGTCAATATAGGAAAATTAGATGGTTAAAACCAATACCTGCCTGTGTCAGCAGGACTTGCCACATACTGAGATGTATGCAGTTTTATGTCAGGAAATACATTTATCTTCTATAGTATTTTTTTTGTTGCATGATGTGATTTTTTTTTGCAAGTGTGTAACTTTCACATGATGGGCAGTGCTCTGCAATGTGTCTTATGAGTAGTTGTGTCTTATGAGTAGTATGTCATCTAAGTAGAGGATGAATCAGAATTATGGGAAGTCCCTTCTTAAAATGACATCAATGTTGCACTCGGTGGATGTCATTACTTTCAGAGACTTGACACACTGACAAGTAATGCAATCTGTTGTTAAGTGGTGTCAGGATTGAGTGGACAACCTCAATGCTTTGGCCACCAGAGGGCAAGGTAGTCCACGATTTCTGCTGATATCATTGGTTTTGAATAGTTTAAACACGATCCCATTCCTAAATCTGCAGTGTCTTCTGTTGGTTCAGTCAATCACTCAGAAGAGGGTGTAATGATGCCTTGCATCTAGATTCATAGTGTTCTAGCAGCAATGCCAACTTATAACCTCAGCATGAGTGTGAACATATTTTTCCTCTATTTAAAATATTTTTCTTCAATCCAAAAATTGTACCAGCCATTAGTTTTCAGGTTGATAGCAAGGTCTATGACTTCAGCAGTCCTGTATGTGGTGGTCTCGTATTGCCAGTGTGATTCAGAGAACGTCAGAACTCCTCCTCCTGGCCTCTTCCCATCCACCCATTCCACTTTCCTGCACACCATCTCACTAACTGTTTACACCGTAATTAAAACACGGCCTATAAAAGGCAATGGCTGTGTTGCCAGACGCTGTGTTGTGGAGGAGGTCAGAGCAGCAAGGAGAGAGGGGTTATAAATCGCTTTGATGCTGTCTAAAGCTGCAGCTCACATTCTTGAACCGAAGTGGCCCTGCAGTGGAGCAGCCAGCATGCTTTAACTCATCCTTCTACCATCCTGTGACAAAAGAACTCTCCAGGACAGGACAAATAATTGGGAGAAAATGTAGTTTTAAGACTGCAGGGAGTAATGACAATTTTGGTTTCTAATTCTGATATTTTCAGCTCATAAATGTAACAAACATTTCATTTATTTGAGGTGTCTAATATCATACTGATGACAGGATTACTAACATGGAACTAAATACTAACTTACTAACTAATTATCAGTTTTGCTTTTATAAGTACAATGTTAGCTCAAGAATATTTGCTGAATAGACCCTGAAATAAAATATAAATTATTTCAATTTCCATTATACCATGAGTAGAATGCACTGTTATTTAATAAAGAAAAGCCGTATAATATACTTGTTGATGTGATTTTTTTCTATAGTGAGATGACTAATATTTATGGAAGGAATGTGGTGACATTAATATTAAGTTTTCCAAGGCAAAATCCCAACGTGCTATTTTTTCTTATTAATTTCAAGAGAAAATCAAGGCCGAGTGAAGAAAAAATAAGACCTTCAACAACTGCCTTCAATAGTTCTTTGCTTCAGATATATTAGAATTAGGATCTTGTTTCATATGATTTAGTTCATACTGTTTTATATTTATGAATTTAAATCACCTTTGAAAACCTGACAATCCTGGGTTTTGTTATTGGGTAAGCAATACAGTATTGTGATATTTATTTAAAGAAATAGTCAGAGATCCCTTATCCTTTAAAGGTGGGCTTAAAGAATTCTCAATGTAGTGTTAGTGTTGGACTTCTATAGCAAAAGTGACACACTAGTTCTTTCATATCTAGCATGTGTTGAGAGAAATTAACAGAAAAGGGAAAGGTGATAACAGGAACAGTCCATGTGTCCATATAAGGCTTTTATTCCTGAAGGAACACAATATTCACTGGAGTAGTTTCAAAAGAATCATATTTTCAAATCCCTGTTTCTGTGTAATGATGTAACACAGCTGGGTTTGTTTTTATTTCAAAATAAATATATCAGATTCAAAGGTGACTTAAGGTGACTCTGTAGCATCTGACAGCTTCAGGGAGTGGAACCTAAATGGCAAACAAATGTAAACTTTATTAAATGTGACAAGAAGAATGAGACCCGAGAGCTAGAATGCTAGTTAGCATTCAGCTAGTTCTTATGGTAGATATTATGATAGCTAACATTTGAGATTAGGAATAAAATTTACAAGTTAGATTTATTGTTACAAGTTACAATGATATATTGTTTCCCCTCACATTCCTTGATGAAGTAACACCTATTCTTTTATCAATGACTAAAATGACTGACTTAAAGCAGATTTGTGAAACTTTCTTGTCACTTTACTTTGCTATTTTCATTCATTTAATGTAAGTTTCTACTTCAACTTGACTTGAGAACTTGAAGCCAATTTATTTATTAGATTTTTTTTTAATCAAGACCTTAGTTGCTCTGGGAGTAAAAACATCAGCACAATAAACATATTTTTTCAAAAGCTTTAGATGATTAATAGCACTTAAACCCTGTTTAGTGCACAGTAGCCAAATCCTGGTGTTATCTCTATAGTGGTCAATAAACCGACCTCCATATTGGAACAGCCTAATTAACTAAAGTGTGCGCATTATTATTTTATTTATTATTTTATTCTCATAAAGCTTATCATAAAGCCCAAGTCCCACGACACAATATGATTAAAAAAATAAAAATACTTCAAATCAAAACATTTTGAGACTTTTAAGAAAATACATAAATATAGCTAATATTCTAGAACTGTGCAGAAGCTACAGTTTGTTCTACAATTTGGGAAAAGGCTGCGTCCAAATCCTTGGACAATTACACTAAATAGCCCCAAACTCTTGCGTATTGGAGAAATCACACGCTGACCCAAGATGAAGGCGCTGGACCAAGGCGGGGGGTTTAGGGGAAGTGCCCAAGCTGAGATAATGAAGCAAGTCCCAATGAAAAGAGAAAAGCGGGATTGGATCTCTGAGTGACGTTCACTGGAAGAGGGAGGGAGGCATAGAGAAAGACACGGAGTGAGAGAGCACCGTAGAGAGAGAGAGAGAGAGAGAGAGCGAGAGAGAGAGCGAGAGAGAGAGCCAGCCAGCCAGCCAGCCGCTGGACTCCATTACGCACTTTGCGGGACTTTAGTTGGACTAATTTTTTTTGGAAAAATTCTCCATGCTAGACTTAAACACACATTTCGAAAAAGAAAGGTGTTCAAACAGACCTCTGGCGACGTGGGAAGTTTAAGGCTTCACTTTGGGTTTTGACCTATACGTTAGCGTACCGGTGAAGGTGAGTGAACCTTATTGTGTGCGCCTTTTGACGGAATGTGCGTAATGTGTCGCGCTGCGTGTTTTAAACGGAAACGTTCATTATTCACAAGTGTGTAAGCTGTAACTTTGTAACCCAGGCGTGCTTTACTCATTGAGATTGGACTCTCTCTCTCTCTCTCTCTCTCTCTCTCTCTCTCTCTCTCTCTCTCTCTCTGAGGAGTGCTTACGTAATCAGCCATATTCCCGAGTTTAGCTTTACCGTTAGAAAAGCGGCCTACAGGTGACCAAATGTCCTTCCAATTACACTAAGTTTCTTTATGGTTATATGGTTATCAAACCGGGTTATTATTTTTAACCATCATTATCAACGGCTAGTCTTTTGTTCTGTGTTAATTGTGAAGCTAACACGTTATTAATCTGTCAGAAACAGAGCAGTCTATTAATATTTTACTTTAATACATTAAACTCGTATTGGATCATTTTCTTAAAGCTACAATCACTCGCTTGAAATCCTTCCTTTTGATTGGCTGAATGCCAAATCGCATACTAGTGTAGTGAGCAGTGTGTCGAAGTACTATGGGATGGATCACTTTTAATCAAAAGATTGAATCATTTCCTTTTTTTCATGGCCTGAATGAATGACATTGGAACTGACATTTAATGAGTGTTGTTGTTGTTGTTGTTGTTGTTGATGTTATATTTATATATCTATATATATATATATATATATATATATATATATATATATATATATATATATCTCTCTATCTATATCAGGAGATGGCTCTGGATGGTATACGGATGCCTGACGGCTGCTATGCTGATGGCACTTGGGAACTGAAGATGCATGTGACTGACCTGAACAAAGACGTCTCTCTGAGAGTCACAGGAGAGATCCACATTGGTGGAGTCATGCTGAAGCTCGTGGAGAAACTCGGTAAGCTCTGATCAAGTTCACTTCATGCCCACGGGTTCACACTAAAGGTCATTCTTCCGAAATGTACTATTTGGACAGGATTTCCAGACATTGTCCTTCGTGTATAATGATGTCTGTAATGATGATGCTTACAAAGCTCACACAGGATAAGCATTCTCTGCATGAATTACGCAGATGGGAGTGTCTTCTTGAGTTACTCATCTTGATCACACTGAAAATTTAATTCACACTGCTGCGTACAGCTCCTTTTAATGCAAATTTGTTGTTTTAACCTTCGTTATAAGCTCTTGTTTTAGGTCTTGTGACTTCCAAATTACAATTGACCATGACCGATATGTAGGTTTTACCTGTATAGTCAATAATCTCCCTAAAACCCCTGGAAATGTACTTTTTAAATGTTGTCTACATTCTCCTAGTCTGTGATTAAAATATAACCATTACTTGGTGGTTGTTGTTTTTTTTTTGTGAGAGGCAAAAAGAATAATTGGTTTCCGAAGAATAAGCCCAAAGTCTATTTGCTTCAGGATATAATGGAATTCCAGACACATACATAAGCAGTCCAGCTGATATAATCGAATAGAATGGGATTAGAATCCCAGAGATACTCTGATAACTAGTCCAATCTGAATAGGCCTCATGACTCACTTCAATAACTCTCTCTAACTTCATAAGTCATTCAGCATGAACTTTGCGCTTAACATAATGACTTCAGGACACATGAGCAAAGGCATGAAGCTTCATTAGCAATATTCCACATGACCAATGTGTTACTGGTAAGGCATTTAATGTGTTGTAGAAATGTTGCAATTTTTTCCTTTGGATTGTGGGTGATGGATTGCTTAGTGTAGAAAAGCTCTTTTTAGATACTCCACATTCCTAATGATTCATGGTTGTAGGTTTTAGCCTTATTAAAAACTGCTCCATGTGGTTCTGTACTGAGACTTAAACACAATAAACAAAAAAGCTGCAATTACCATTAACCCCAAAATCTTCTTTTCTCCAGTTTATATGATTTGTAATTTGTACTTTGATTGTACAACGTGCGCTTAGTTTATTTACTACTTTTAACTTCAGTGACTTTATTATTTTACAAACATCAACATCACAGTAGTTCACTGCTGACAGTGTGTTGTGTGTGTGATAGTGATGTAGACGTAAATAAGCATGCACAATGTTATCACTAAATTGACGTTATATTTGGTCTTATTGATTAAATAGCTCACATTCTCGGCTAGAAAAAAATCAGCCCCATCCTTTTTTCTTTTCCAGCACCTGAAACCATTTAGTAACAGTTAATGAGGTACCATGAATGCTAACATGGAACCATATCTTTATTTTTATGTCCTGAAGGAGAGCAAGGACTTAGCTCCATTAGCCCATTTGTACCAGGCTGCTCTGGTTCATTTTGTCTCAGTCTGTATTGTTTGTGATATTTATTGCTGAGAGAGTCTAGTCTAACCAGTTCAAATAATTGTAAAAGCTAGACAGAAAAGAAAGAAGCTTTGCTATTCTCATGCATGTTGCAGTAAGAATAGCCTACCATTTTGATATAGAGGAAATTAGTTCAGTATTGAATGTTTTGTTGTCCCACTTTTATGGTTACATAATACAAAGGTATTGTTGGTGAAATGAAATTTGACCTTCTTGCTGTGATTTAAATGTTTATTATTGACAGGAAAACAGTACATTTATAGTTTTTGTCTAATGTACCCTCAGAGGCCAGAGTAATTCCTGTGAATTTTCCAATCAACCCCCAGTAAGCATTCGATGATCCGGCAGTGTTTGTACATGAGAGGTCAGAGTAGATCCAATGGCAATTATTAACCCTTATATAGAAGGAGCTTGGTGGGGAGCGTATATGTGTGAGAACAGTAAGTGTAAATGCTTTACTGCTCTTGAGTGAAACCAGTTTTGCATCTATATTTTTATACAGATGCAGAGATTACCTGTGAAATCGCTCTGATGTGGTACAGGTCACATCATTATAAAGTGTTGTACAAAAATCTAATTTCAGACACATATTTTAACAATATTGAAGTGATTTCAACTTGAGCAATTAAGGGCAATAAGATTTCAATGTAATGTAGATGATGGTTAAAGTAACCGGTGACAAATTAAACCCATTCTACCCATTCTAGATGTCCTGCAGTGCTTATGAGTCTATGAAGAGTCTCTCTGTAAGGACAGTATTGTGATGTGTAAGTGGGTTCATTGAACCTATATGGCTCTTAAGACCTAAATAGAGCCATTTAGTAAGTTGAAGCTCTTGTACTGTTTTTTTTTTTTTTTTTTTTCCTTTCTATTACTGACCTTGTTTTAATCTTGCTTCCCCACCACCACCATGACATTGTTGCAGTCTTGGGTCCTTATGAGATTATTTTGAAAGCTTTGTTCACCTTGTCAGGTTTTCGTGGGACATATGACGCACATTTCTAGCACTGTCTCACTGACATGGTCAACTTGACATTGCATATATATTCCCTATAGTATTTGGTTTGCACAATAATGTTTGCATTTTGTAATGTACATTAAAACTGTAAAGCTGGATATCATTGGCCTGGGTACCTGAGACAAGCAGGGTTCGTTTTTGGACTATTCGTTTTTATTTGTAGTTACCCAGTGGAAAATTGGGTTCAACAACTTTTAGGGTTTTCATGTATGTAGGGCAAGTTAATGAACATATGTCTTGTCCACTGCTGTTTTATGACTTGCAATGTGTGTAGTTTAAGGGAGAGAGATATGCTTCCACATGTGAAGTCAATTACTGTAACATCTTTGATCTGTTCTTTTTGCATGCTATACTAGTTCACTCAGCAAATCTTCCGACAGCCTTAATGGATTAAACGTTAATGCCAGGAAAGTGCTTCATTGATTTTTGTGGTCATTTCCACCAGATCTTTTTCAAAGAGCATTATTTAAGAGTTGATGATCAGGATCACAGATGCAGTACAGTTTGATCATCTGTGTCTTCGATTCTCACTCTTCTGCCACAGTCTTATGTTTAGCCTGCCTGGTAAGGCTTTTATAACTTGTCTCTTACTTTGAAGCTGTTTCCTTTTCATGGAACAAGGTAGAAATGTAATCTCAGGAATCCTAATACTGAAAGAAATATCATTAAATGGGGGCTGAAAAATTGATTATTTGAATCTGCAGCACTTCATCAAAGAACAATTCGATCACAGAAGAGATGTTGTCTTCCCCTGATGAAGTGAAAAAAGATGTATGGTTTTGTATTATAACTCAAGGAGATGAGAAAAGCAAACATTTGAAAATTGAAAGAGAAATCTGAGACTTTTTCTTTCCTCTTAAAGTTATTTGCCATTGAGTCAGCAGCCATTTGTTCTAAATATTTGCCATGTTTTCATCAGCAATGCATTAAAACACAATTTAGGGCTTAGTTAATGTGTTGGCCCTCTGTTTCTGTTTCCAGCCAGAGAGCTAAGGGGAAAGGGGATTGAGAGGAGTGGATTATGTGTGTTGGGCCCCAGCATGTGACGTGAGATGCTCTACTAGAATTCCATAAAAGTCTTCTGTTGAACAGGAAATGACTTCCAGGGTTTGGCATTTTCCCTGGACACTGCCGTCATCACAGTATTTTCTGCTGCTTGCTTCTGCTCCTAGCTTCTCTTCGGTTTCTGGCATGCAGTGTATTACTCCATTTTTAGGCCTGAATGCTATTTTTCCAGATGTTGTGCAATTATTATTATTATTACTCTTTACAAATGGACTAGAAATATATCTGTGTTATGAGTAAACATAATCCAACCAACGACAATAGTTAAGCATGAAATAAAATAATTAATTTAAGAAAATCTTATACTGCTGACTAGCTGAGACGGCATGTGGGCTTTTCTGGTAATAGTGTTAAAGCAAGGGGAAGATCACCCATTGTTGCTAAAGGAGTAGGGGGTTTCAAGGAAAGGGATGCTGTTCTACACAGGAAGCAGCACTTCCTGTAGTTTTTTTTTTAATGTATCAGGCTTTTTGGATCCTGTATGACTTCCCCAGAATTTTTTCAGTTTTATTATTAAGTTACAGTTACATGCCTTGATAACTAGATCATGGGGAAAACCTGGGATATGATGCATTTTTGCTGCAAAGCTTTGAGAAATGTATTTTACTGAGAAAATTGTTCTCGTGTTTTGCATTATCTCTTTGTATTTGGGGTTTTGAACATCAGTTATCAGTATTCTACACAGATGAGCATACATGAAGACTGGGGATATTATGTGCTTTATTTATGGCAGAAGCTAGGCCAGACATGGTGCTTTCCATGAATCACAAATCATATCCTTCTTTTATTCTGTAATGATTTATTTTAATTTGCACTGTGACTGTGCACATCTGTTATCACAGAGCAGTGGTTGCTTTGGTTCTATAAGGTCATTTATATGGCAGGTTCTTAAGGACAAGCTAATCTAGTATACAGGAAGTAGTTAGCGTAAGTAGGGGCCCCCTCCCAGTGCAGATCTTTCCTGTTGCTCTGATCAAATCCTGTTGTGATTTAGTGATTCTTCGTAGCTTCTTCACTCAGGCTGAACCATTTCACTTTCTTGTAACATTACAGTCTATGTTTCTATAAAAGTTAATATTAACATGTATGATAGACATTGCTGACAACTATAAACACTGCAACAGTTGAGCTTTGTGTATTGGAGTAAACATATGGGACAAAGACTTGCATGTGGAGAGGGCGAAACTTGAGCTATGGAGTTTTTGCAGATGTTTTGGCCTGGGAATTCTATATCACAAATATACTGAACAGCATTACATTCCTAAAATGTTTTTGATTTTGTACCTTCATTCCAACTGTCAGTAAAAATTTATCATGCCGTATTCTGTATGCAGGGCAGGTGTGGCACAGTTCACAAATTAAAGCTTTCAAATAACACACTGCCTATCGGAGCACCCATCTGGGCAAACAACATTTGGCTGGACTTCCACTTTGACGTCTCCACCCCCACTTTCCCCCTCCTCACTGAGCTCTTGATGTAGAAGCTGGATGATGCCAGGCAAATCACTGGCTGGTTGGATGATGCTTCCCAGCTGTTCTGTTTTTGAGATCTTTGAGACCTCATAGCTTCCTTGGGCAATGATGTATGTACATGATATTGCATGCAATGCAATTAAAAGATATTAGCTGTAGCATATAATTGCATAAAGCTGCAAAAGCGAATGTATGACTGTTCATCTCTAAGGTTAGTGAATTACCTATTGCACACTGTGCTACTTGATGGTCTGAGTGATGACTAGATGCTGATTCTATATGTGTGTATATTTTTGTAACAGGATACCATGGTGTGATCTTTTCTTTTGGTTGGCCAGTCCCCCAATATCTTTCTGGATCTACCATTAATCTCCAGGATAGTGCATGTCCTCGTTAGGCCTGTGGTAAATCTCTGGGGGAACTTTTGGCTTGCTTAAACAGAGGCTATGTTTTTCTCACCACTTTGTGTTCAGTCACTATTCCCCCAAACAGGTTAAGGGGATCATTGCATGTGTCCTCAGAGAATTTTGAGTGTCTCAAAACAAGATCCGGGGGGCTATTATTGATTAAGGTTGCACTCTAAGTGACCATGACCCCCTACTGGTCCTTGACATGTCCTTGAGAGAGAGTGTATGAATTTGCAGGCTTCATTTGTTCAACCATTGTGTTGTGAATTTTATAAAAGGCTTTTGTGTATTCTGAAGATCATCATGGCTTTTGTTTTATCATGAAAATTTAATGTTAAGATGCATTGATAATAAAGGATGAAATTTACTGTAGATATTTTGCAATATTCATAGTATTTCTTTTATACTGTTTTATAGTATAAGCACTCAGCAACAGATGAGCTTTGATTTATAGGAGTAAACCTTTGCGAGGGGAGCTTGCATATGGAGAAGATGAAACTTTAGCTTTGGAGTGTCTGTTGATGTTTTGGCCTGGAGAATCTTTAATGAGAGCTCCTTTCTTCTGTAGTTTTATGTAGCTATGAGCCAGAAATCTGAGTTCACTGGAATGCTGCAGTGACTCTGGTCTATTGTTTTTGCAGACACTTAAAATGTCATTAGTTAGATTTGGAATGTGTTTAGATCACTGGGATTCATCATGGTGGCACTTGTCCGTCCCCTCACCCCATACCCCAAATGTCAGTTAGTGGTTAGTGGTTTTCTGGCTTTGTATAACTGCTATGAACCTGGATTAGATACTATATGGGTAACAATGTGTGAACACCTGACTATCAAACCCATATGTTGGCCTTCCTCAAATTGTTGCCACAAAGTTAGAAGCACACAATTATTTTACTCTAGTTTCCAAATCACTACATATTTTACAATAATTACACAGACACACTCCAAAATTTAGTGTAAAATATTCTGAAGAGAGTGGTTATTATAACAGCAAAGATGGGACTAAATCTGATATGTGATGTTCAACTAGCACATACATGTGTTCTGGTCAGGTGTCCACAAACCTTTGGTGATGTCCAGGCTCCTCTGATTAGCATTGGAACCTTGCACCTTTGGTGACAGACCACTAAATTTCTTTAGATGAGCAAAAGAATAAGACCAGAAAGTCTATATAAAAGTAAATAACACTTATTTGGTTGCATATTCTTTGATTGCAATAACTGCAACTCACTAACCACCAAACTGTTGGATTCTATTTTTGTAATGCTCTTCTAGTCTTGAACTGCAGCGTTCACTTTAGGTTAAGGTCTGATGATTGACTTGGACAATCATCAACCTTTGTTGTGTTGGCAGTGTGTGTTTTGGGTTCTTCTTTTAATGCATGATTAAATTTCTCCAATTAAATTAGATGTGTTTCAGAGTGAATTGGCAGACAGAATGTTTTTGAATATTTCTACGCTCATTCTTCTGCAATATCAAGAGATTATTGAGCCTGTTGCAGAAGCAGCTATGTAAACCCAAGCAATGACACTACCTCCACTGTGCTACACTTTTGCCTTTCATTTTGGTATTTTGGATTTTTCTTCCCAGTTCTCACGTTTGTCAGCAACTGCTGTTTTCCTTGGCTGACTTTGTTAGTATGCTAGTGGTTTCTTTCCTCATCAGAAAATGGGTAGGTTTAAGCAAAAGATACCATGTTCTAAGATGTTTAACACATCAACATGTAAATATCAGGAAATTAAATCTGAAATTCTGATCCATCATCTTCCTCAAACCCAAATATTTTTGGCATATAGCAAAAACAATATAATAATACTTGCTATTCCACTGCTTTTTGGCACAAACTGTATAATGTATATGTGATTTTAGTGACAGTCATGCACTACACTGTGTTGCCAGTTTATTAAGAACAGCATGAACCTTTTTTGGACATTCTACAAGAGGCTTGAATGCATTTTGTAGGAACATTGGCCCATATGGAAATTATTGTGGTCTTGACGTAAACATCTTTTTCCATTTCATCCCAAAGATGCTTTAGTAGAGTTGAGAGCAACTGAAACAATGAAAGCTTGCTTTTATGCTCTTGGAATCATTCATGGAATGGACTTTTTGCACCATTGTGCATTGTGTGGGCACTGGCCATCCGAATATGCATAAACAGATACAAAGCAATAAAGTTGTTCAGCTGTCCTTGTTTTTCTCTGACGAAAAGGAAACACAGCTACTAGTGACTTTAACCTCCCCCTGGGGTATGTGTACTGTATATGTATGTGTCAGACTGATGCACTTTAATGCATTAGATTTAAATCTGTAAGAGAAGATTAATGATTGATTAAAAAAAAGCACAACACCACATGATCCAATCATTGGGCTTTGCAGTGCCAGTGCTGATGCTCATCTTCATCCTGATATCTGTCCCTGCTTGTCACATTCATTATTGATCTGGTTGTATAAGTAGCTCAAAATCATACCTGTTCCAGGCAATGCAGCATGCATTTGGGAAGTCATCAGAACCTAAGTGCATCAACGTTGATCTCAGTCAATTCCTCAGTCGATACTTGTATGTGCTTTTTTTAAGAACTTTATTTTTTTCAGTTGGACCTTTATAAACATTGAATGAACATCTCTTTTAGGATGCCATTAGCATTGGTAATTCTCAGTTCGGTGCCTTTTAGGTTTTGATGTATGCTGTTCCTCAAAGCACTGCCTTTGGGGAAGATAAGGCAGTGAAGAGACAAGGCAGTGAAGAGACAAGGCAGTGAAGAGACACTGGTGCACAGGAGGCATATAGGCAGCATAGCTTTTCTTCGGCCATTCTATAAATGACACTTCTCTATTTCCATCTCCAGGGAAACTCTGTTTATTGTCAACGTGAAGACGAGTAATATTTTAGCTCACTTTACATTTTAAAATTCTTTTTAATCAAACAATCATTTTTAGAGCTATCAGAATCACACTTTGTTTTTAAGTTTGCATAATTGCTTCATATTACAAAACAAATTGACAGAGAATCAAACGATTGCTTATTATGTCAATAATTAAGCAGCTCGAGACAGCCTGCTTGACTAGCATGAATTATGAGGCACCTAAACAAGGATGCAAATGAAAAGCTTAAGAGTTTCTGGTCATGTTTATGGATTGACTCATTAGTACTTAAGCATATGAGGAGATGGACGTTGTTCTGCCTGTAGACCAATCTACCGTCATGCTTACCGAAATCATAAATGCTCATTCGCTCTGCAGCTCTAGAGTCCCTGCTCTGCATTCAGTGCACCCAATTACTTAGCCTAACTACATTACATCATCCCCTAGCAGCCTATATTTTTAGCCAAGAGAAACCTATTGGCCAGCAGCAGATTGAATTACCAGCCTTTTTACGCAGGCTGTGTGATAGATGACCCACCCCACCCCACCCCCCAATTCTGTTAAGATATGGGTAGAAAGAGGGAAGAGGACAGGGGCTGAATGTATAGAAGGGTTTATTTAGTGTGTTCGTGTACAGCTGAGTATCCCTCACTAGTGCTCGGTCGCTAAAATTTTAATTCAATTTTCATAAAAGGTTTAGCTTTGCCACATGCTCAGTTTAAGAGAATATATGATAGTACATCTTGTTTATATTTTCTTTGAGATGAGATGAGAGCTCCACCCAGGCTGTTTATATTGCCAGTGTAGCAGTGAATATCATCCCTGTTTCCACTTTAAAGAACAAACATGATCATTGTGCTGCAGGAAGCTTATAACTTGAATTTGTAGTTATTACATCACTCGAATGCTCTGATTGATTGCCTCTGCAATCATGCTGACATAATATTTCACTAAATAACCTTTCTCTATTTGAGTTATTGTATCCTTTAAGTACAACCAGTAATTTTCTATAAATGCAGTGTTGTATTTAGCAGTTTTAGCTTTGTGAAAACTTAAGTGTTCTCTGGTTAGAAAGTAAACCCCTGTGACACCCCCCAGGCTTTCACACAGCAAGAAAATCACATACAGCTTAGCTACCACACGGCATGCCCGCTTGCCGTTTCCAAACGGGGGAAAAAAAAAAAATCAAATCCAGATTTTTTTCCACTATGTGAAGGGAGCTAAAAGATTGTTGATGGGTCAGTTGCTCTACTCAACGGTTACTGTTGTGAAGATTAGAGGTTTTTTAAAAACACTGTTGCTTGGCATCAGACCGCTGATTGATGGAGCCAAGTGGCGGTACAGAGGGTAATGATTGTAAACTGAGATGATGGACAGTGTGTAACACTTTTACTTCTTTGTCTAGAGTGTTTTTTCCATTGCACTTATTTTATTTAACTGTTTAATGAAAACTGGAGACATGTATTCAAAGCATTTAAGAACTGCTGGTTGGGAATCACGAAGAGCATGAAGAGAGTATCCAAGCACACACAGCTCAGTCATTATATAATGTTCTCTACCACTGTCATGATTTTTTCCTCCCAGTTTGCTACATAGGTTATTTTTGATTTACCATTACTTGTTATTTTCTGAACTGTGGGTTAAGGTATAAATGGTATAAGATTTAAAACGATGCTAGCAGTTTATGCCACAGACTGCCTAGAGACTAAGAGGCTGTAGTTTAAATGGAAACATTGTGGTTTAGGGAGCCCCAATTTGGAAGGATGGAAAGCCAACATCACGAAGAAGAAACTCTGAGTCAGTGCGTTTGGAGTCACTAGTGTGGTAGAGTGGAGGATTGGGAAGTAGTGAGACAGACAGAAGGAGAGGAGAGGCAAGCTTGGCTTGGAGAGGCAGTGAGGAAACTGGACACTGCTGAGGAAGTACTAGTCCCTGTGCTCGCCTGGAAGCATGCCCGAATGACATCACTGCTAGAGCAAGAACATCCGCTTTTCCGGATGTCTACTGCATAGTCTGGCTAGAATTGGTCTGTACAATTTTATTAAGAGAATCTGTAATAGTTATTAACAATGATTTTCTATTTATTATTAAATATACTTAACCATTGTCTACCTATGACTCACTTCTTTAGCAGTGTGGAGGAAGGGGATCAGTTTCTTAAAGGAACTTTTATGGTCCAGAAGACACAAAACACATAAAACATGCCTGCTAAGATTTTTCTAAAGATGTTCCTCTTTAGCCTTGTGTTCAGATGGTTATTACTATACTATGTTGTATACATGCACATATGCACCCCTATGTTCCTCTATTGTTAGCCTACAGCTGTGGGAGAAAATCAGGTTTGAGATGCTTACAGCCTATGGAACAAAGAGAAAGCTTTAACCTGATCTCCTCACTGTGTCACGCAAACAGCAGTTCTTTTCCATTCAAATATTTACCTCACCCCAGCCGCTTTTATTCCCCTCCCCCTGTGGATTGTACATGATTGGCACTCAGTCTAAGCTCAACTTTGTCACACAAATACCGTCCCCTGTTTAGGCACCTATGGTGATGTCATGTTTGATGAGAGTTCCCTGGAGGCCCAAAGTAATCCCTACCAAATGCAGTGTCACACCCCTGTCATTAAAACCAGAGATCTTTGTACTATCCTAATGGCCTGTTGGATGGCTCATATATCACTGCCACTCACCCATTGACCTTTTCTTACCACGCTAGCTGTATTTACATGCAAAGATTTTCACTAGGATGGATAAATTCACAGCTGTAAAATCTCTGTTTGTATATTGTTGTGGCCACAACACAACCCTATTTGGTTATTTTCCTGTAGCGACAGCAATTTGTGCTTTATGTATTCCTCTTTATTCTTTCTTTCTAATAAAGCTGAGATATTGATCCAATTTCTAGAATTTCAGTGAATTATTCTTCTATCATTTCTCATATTTTGTGTGTATTTATGTGCAGATGTCAAGAAGGACTGGTCAGACCATGCACTGTGGTGGGAAAAGAAGAAGACATGGCTGCTGAAGACACACTGGACACTGGATAAGTATGGCATCCAGGCTGACGCCAGGCTACTCTTTACGCCCCAGCACAAGCTCCTGCGCCTGCAGCTGCCCAACATGAAGCACATGAAGGTCAAAGTGAACTTCTCAGACCGTGTCTTCAAGGCTGTTTCAGACATCTGCAAAACATTCAGTACGTGAATCTGTGTTTTTTTTTTTGTTTGTTTGTTTGTTTGTTTGTTTGTTTTTTTATAGTGAAGGTAACGGTTATGTGGACACTGTCACCAATTTTTTCTGCTCTAGAACCTTTTTTCAGGCTTCTCGTGTTGCATTACTTTCGAAGGTTTGGCCTACCTCAGTAGTACAACTGTTTAAACCCACATAAAGTTTGTCTGCTTCTTGGTGCAACAGGTTATTGGTCTATTTTACACTGTCCATATTTAGCCCTTTTGGCCATCACTAGCGGTCAGAGGTTAAATGTCATCTCTATCATTATCCATCTACGTAAGCATCTACGTGCTTTAGAGCTGCTGAACTTGTGGTAGAAGGTCAAATACTAAATCCTTTTGATTGGTAACTTCCAGCTGACTTCCACTACACTGCCAGTGTCCTCTAGTTTGTCTAATAGTTTCTTATTAAGGTACATACATTTGAGGAGAAAAAAACTATTAGCATAATGCAATACATTAATGTTCACGTCATAATAGTTGAAAACTTTAGATTAAATGTGAATGAACACTTAATTGTTAATAAAATACATCTGGATTGGTTAATGTTTATTCAATCCATAACTTAAAGTCCAAAAATGAACAGGAATTAAATTAGTGTGTTAAGTGTTCATGACGCATACAAAAACATGACTGAACGTGAACATCAGATCTACTAGGACGTATCTTCTCATTGTAAACGTCTCTAAGTGGGTGTTTTGCAATATAAAGTAGGCAGACGATATCTTTCTCACACACGACTTTACTAAACACTTGGATTTTAATGCAGAATGCCCACCATGCACATACTCTCTCACATAACTCTTCGCGTTCAGCTAGTTTTTTTTTTCTTTTTCTCTCTCTCTCAGCTCTCACTCTCTGCCCTTAAATCTCCTCTGGCGCTCACTGTTGGGAGAGCAAACACATCGTTAGCGAAATTACTCACAGGTGTGTGAAGCTTGCTGCTTGTTCACTCAGACTCCGCCCTCCATTCACAAATGGCACTTGGCCACGCCCCCATTGCAGCATTCATCTAATAACGTATTGAACTCTGGTGTAAATATTCACTCAGTCATACACCCACTTGTTTACTGCCAGTCACAGCTTTTTCCTGGCACTGGAATACATTGTTGATGGGGAACTGGTCTCTCTGGTGTAAATATGAATGGTTGTCTCTGCTTAACAACTGCAAGCATGTTATTTCAAACAAGGTGCTTTGTTATTTTGGAGTGAATTTGATTCCTTATTGATGTATTTTTTTTTTTTTTTTTAATTGTGTAATTAACTGTTACTTACGTTGTATCAAAACCGGTTTGCTTATGTTGATTAATATACTGATTAGTTAAGGGGATGTTGCTCTAAAGCCGTGTTTGGTTGGTTGGTTTGATCACAGTAGTGTTAGGATTTTAATTGTTTTATTCATACAGTATATGCATACAATATAGCATGGAGATAATATTGGGTTATCTATGTACTTTTCAAGATTGGCATCTCTGCCATAACAAATCTAATTTTAGCCTCAGCCTTCAGGGCAAATTGGTCATGGCAGACTTTACACATGACTGAGTTGCAGGTAACTTAGAAAGGCTAGTGAGGATCTACATCTGTGCTCTTCAGATGTAATTGTTTGTGCTTTGTGTTCAGAATCCTCTTCCTAATTCGCAGCAATTTCTTCATTCTTACTCAGTGCAGCATAGACTGAAAATTGTGCTCTTAAACTTTGTATTCCTAAAAGTGAGCCATTTACTTGGTTTGACAGTTCCCTGTTCTTGTGCTCGCTGTGTTGCTCAGATTTACAAATGGGATGGGGACAGGAAGTTTGCAGCCTCCAATTGGCTAAAGGTACAGACGGACTGAGTGCTGTATTCTTCTTGCAGCTGTGCTTTAGACAGTAACCATTTAGCCTTGGGTTCTCATATGCTCTTCTGGGTCCCTGTCCCACACACCAAGAGATAGATTTTCAAGAGAAATGTCTAGTTATTTAATCAGTTGGTCATGCAGTAGCAGATTCCCAGAGTTCACTCCTGTGCTGGAATTATTATTGGACCATTTGAAAGCGAGCTTTGGATCATATCCAAACTCCATTTGTGATTGTATGTGTCAGTAGTCTACCATGTTGTCAGAACAGATGTTTTTAAATGTCAATTGAGCATCATTCATTGGCCTGGCACAGTTATTGTAACATGGGCTGATTTGGAGAATTTAATTGAGGGTCTGCATTGGGGTAAGTGTAACTAAAAATGTCTCATTACAAAATTGGTCACAGTTACAGCTGTCAGGAGTCCTCTCTTAGCATATTATCAGGCTTCCAAGTGGTGCAAGAATTTGCCCTGTTGCTGGGTCAAGAGCTGAAATCTCTACGATGCCAGAGCAGTCAGGAGAGTGTAATTCAGTCTGCTTGCTGGGTGAGAAGGACTACATACCTCTGGCTCTAGTATCATGTGCACTAAAGTCTGTACAAAGCTAACAGAAGAGTTACATTTTATACGAAGGCCTTCACATTGTCCTCAGGACTCATTTTGGCGAGCATGAGGTGCAGAGTGCTAACTGGCATCCCCTCATGCTGGAGCAACCCGTGGAACAGCTTTAGATCCTTTGCCTGCATCTGGAGTAAAGTCTGGAAGTGTTGTGCTAGCTCCAGGGGCACATGGTATTATGTATGGTGGAGACTGGCAAGAGATTGAACCATTTCTGCCAGTGGTAAGGACTCCATGACATTGTTGACTTCCTTCAATAGGGTGTAGGAGAGCACTTTTTAAAATAAAATTTCCAAAGTAAATCTATTTAAACAGCCTTGAGAGACCTGTGAGTGACAGGGAAGGGAAATAAAATGAAAACATAAACCAAACATGAGATTAGATTTTGATGCTGAATTGTTTGAGGAAGGTCAAAGTGTTGTCAGTGTGTGGTCTAATTAGTAGAAAAGGCCTTGCTGGATGAAATGCAGCTGCATTTTTTGTTTTATTCAGTTTTATTTATTTATATATTTGCTGATACTTGTGAAATCTTGACAATAATACACTTTGAGGTGTACAGTCAGAGCTTAGTACAGCTATTTTTCCTATGTGTGAGGACGCTACAAATCGAGGGCATGTCCACTGCCAATGAATTGTGCATGACTGGGCTTGGAGCTTGAAGAGACACACACACACACACACACAACACAACACAACACAACACAACAGAGCACCACTTATTGTCCTGTTGCAAAGCTACATTAGCTGGCAGGATGTTTGTCCTTAATGTCTGTCATGCTGGTTCACTTAGTGGCTCCAGCAGGTCCTGCTGTCCAGGGCTATTACTGTACCTATTTATATCATCCAATTTTCAGGAAAATCTTGTTTTGAGCTGATCCAGCTGATCTCTGTTAGTTGTAACAATCAGATGTTCTGAGCCTTCACTGAATCCTAACTTTACACTCATGTGTACACACACAAACCAAAATATAATCTCATGTCTGGTTTGTTTTCATGTGTATAGCATACAGTTTATTTCAGAGAGTGATCTCAAATGTGAGCTGCAGCTTAAGCCAGAGTTGTTTTAAAAGTACACTATCCACATGCCCAGATCTGTAATATCCAAAACAGCTAATAGGTGTCAAGTAGCAATATGAGAAATGATCAACTCGTTGACTCTTGTGAAGATTTTGTAACTCTTTTTAAATATATTTTTTTAAATATATTGAATTCAAATAAACCAATAAACTCAAATTATTTCAAAAAGTATTGAGCAGCTTCTTACGTAATGATCATTAGTTCGATTGAAGCGAATTTGATTAGGGGTTTTGACTAGGATTTATTACGCCATTGGGATCCCAGCACAGTAATACACTGAGGTGGATGATACATGGTTCAATCCAAACTACTCTCCTACTCCGATGCTACATCTGTGGTTTAAAGATCAACTGGTATCATTTGTACTCCCAGCTGACAATGAGCTTCACAAGGCTCTTTACATGTTCCCGAATACACACTCCTGTGCACCAATTTCCAACAGGAAAACAAATCAAATTCTGATGCTCATGACACTAAGCCTTTTGGAGTAAGAATGTTGGAGCACTACTGTTAGTGGTGAACAAATATGGTCAGTCATTTACAACCTCAGTCACACAGTTTCTTATAATAAAAGCAGGCGGTTCACAGCAACCTTTAGTAACAATGCACCGAACTAGAATCCTGTCTTGCAGGACGATATAAAAGCGGACATTGAATTAGCCATTGATTCGTTACAATGAATCTCAGGTTAGAATAGCTTGTCCAATTTCTATATGTTCTAATCCAGTGATTCTACCTGGCTTTGGAGCTCTTGTATACCCAAAGTCTGTTAGTTAACAGGTGCCCTGGGCTGTGCTTTTAGTCAGACTGTATTACACTCTGCATTCTTCTCATTACTGTTGTTCCTTTTTTCTCCCTTTCATGTGATACAAGAAAAGAATATCTTTGTCTGTGAATTATTTACTCCTCATATGGCCTTCCTGAAAAGTGTGGAGAAACTACTCCCATTAAAACTGGCTGCTGCTCAAACAGGTGCTTTTGCTTTGTATGCAGCAGAGTAGCTAGTCGGGTTGTGTTTTGGTGCGGGAGTGTTTAGGTATAACAAACCTGTACAAAGTCACTACTTTTTTTTTTTTCCAATAACAAAGCCACAGAATTTGAGAATAAACTCATTGCTTTGCATATGATTTAATATCAAGATACCAGCTTTAGCTATGACCAAACCTCTTGCTCCCTTCTTTAGTCAGTCAGCCTGCTTGTCACAACCTTGCCTGCTCACATGGCTGTATAAGGCCAGAGTGAGTACAGCGTGAGAGAAAGAATACTACCATCTGGTAGTTCTTAAAACCTCTGGAATGCTTTTGCTTTAGTAACACAAACTAAACAAGCATTTCGCGCCAAGCCAAGAAGTCTCTCCTCCCCCTGACACATACTCGTTCCCCTCCCTGGATGTCTGGCTGTGGAAAAGTGAGGGGGAGCTCAGGCTGCCTTGCAATAGTGCTTTAAATGCAAAATAATAAAGAATAAGAAGTATTCTTAGAAGAGACCAATGAGTACCAGTCAATAAAACTGCAAATAAAAGTAAATACTGCAAATATTTTTAAATATCTTAGCTGGACTTGCAGATATTTTTCTAAAAATATCTGTTCTGCCCAACTTGCAAAGCATTCTTGTGTGTCAGAAAACACACCAATTTCTCAGCTCAGTCAGCAGGAGAGAAGAAGATGATCAGATGTGTTGTAGCCATCACACAGCCTGAGGAATGCTCTTCTGTTTTGCCTCTCTGATCCTTTAGACAACTACAGAGCTAAAAGAGGACTTTGAAGAATCATACTTAGCCAACTTTGACCAAGTACATTGTGTGCAACTGTGTTGTATGAGCCGAGATTTCTGATTTGTCTCTGTGGAGATGAATGTCTTGTAATCAGTATCAGAGCCAGACTATTCTAATAGGGTGGGGCATCATTTTTATGTGGCCTAAATATGCAGATTTCTGATGAAATAGGGAAACAGATGGCTTATAGATTGCTTTCTTGCAGAAAGCGAATTAATAAGGTCTAAAAAAATAAATAAATGTTGATGCATAAAGTCAAGCAATCGTTTTATGTGCTGTTCCTTTTGTAAAATATATTGATTATATGATTTAAATCAAAGAAATTTACATTTTTTTCTCTTGGTTAGTAACATTTAGCACTGCCTTTTTAGATCCTGTTTTCCAGGACAGGAAATAAATTCGTTAGCTACTCAACAGAGCATGTGAAAGAGGCTGGTGCTGCATCCTTTGTTTTTGTTCTCAACAAACCTATTGGAGTAGGCTACACTTTTTTTATTCATTCATTTTTTTCTGAAAAAATACTTCATCCATGATCAAAGTCCTAAAAGTGGATGTGTTTAGTAGAGTGTGAATACAGAAAATGTATTGTGCATGATCACTAAGATGCATTGCACATCTTCTACTTTCAGCTTTTTTTGTTAGGGGTTGCAACAGGGAATTATCAGTTTCCACCTAGCTCTATACTCGGCATCCTCTACAATCGCACCCATTAACTTCAATTCCTCTTTTAACACGTACATATATCTCCTCTGCTGCCTTCCTCCTGAACCCTTACCTTGCTACATCTCCAACATCCTTCTACCAATAACCTTTCTATTTCTGTCCTTCTATTTATCCAGACTTGGACCGGCACAGAAATCTCTGACTTGCAACCTCTGTGGCTAGATTACCTGTGCATATAAGAAGTATTTACTAAGTAAATATACCACAGGAAACCTTACTAATTTTACTAAACTCACTTGCCTACTTTTTATTTATACATAATTACTAACATCCTCTGCTTGTTCCAGTTATCTAGGTTAGTTATTTTTGTCCACTCCTTAGCAGAATTCCAAAAGTGCTAATATTCTTTTAAACAGGATTTTTTTTTTAATCTTTCAATTTTTGTACAAAAATGTCTTTTAGAATATTTTTACCCTCACAGTTTGCTAAGCTTTATTGTGATTTCTGCACTTAACCATCTCAGTGTGCCTTCGTTCTGCACAAATTAAACACCCACTGTAAGTTTCGGAAAAATGAATTGTGGAGTGAGATTCTAATAATCCCTTTTGTTATGTAGATATCCGCCATCCCGAGGAGCTGTCCCTACTGCGCAAGCCCCGTGACCCCAAAAAGAAGAAGAAAAAGCTGGAGGAGTATGAAGAGGAGACTCTCGAGCTGGAAGGCCCTCTACTTACTCCGGGATCAGGTACATCTACATGTGCTCCTTCTCCATTTCTCTCACTCTATTGCTAGTCATATGGATACAGGTTTCCATACAGATTATTGCAGTTCAGCATATTATGGATGACTTGTGTGCTAATCAAAAGAACATTAGCACACAACACTTCAGCCTGTCATTACACTATGCTAGCCATAGTATGCTTTCAAATGGAAATTATGTATCCTTTAGTTAAGTCTTTAACTTAATCGGTATAAAACTTCCTGTTCCAATGAGCATGTGTATGTCCCACTGTTGAAAATTACATGCGTGCAAGGAATCTTGCAATCCTTTTTAAACAGCCTCAAACACGTTACATTACATATTGAGCAGCTGTAACTCTGTCGTTGGTGAAAGTGGAATTAAATCTATTGTCATTTAGCTTGGGAATTTTTTTTCCAACCAATTTTAAGCTCGATTATAAGAAATTCAACCCTGCTATGAATGTATTTTGCATGTTTTGGGATTTGAAGTATGGTAAAGTGTTTTAGATTTAGTCATAATCACTCCTGGTCCTTCTTATTCTGAGAACATTTTTACTCCCAGCTTTTAACTAAGAACCTTTTTTCTCCTAAACAGACTTTGAGGATCCTATTGATAGTAATTCTCAGAAGCTTTATACATTCTGCCCAGGGTCAGCAGACTCTCAGGCTGCATTTATGGTCTGGCCAAACTAGATTTGTTTTGGCATAGTGGTATAATGTATAATATATTACATATATAGCGAAAGATGTTTTCAGAGTACATGTGTGGTTAAACTGCAATGAAACAGATTATTTTCAGAGTGTACTGGAATAAGAGCATGTGGGTATGGAACAAGCATTTGATTTGCAATCATAATGCATGGTCTTTGGCTGTTGTGACCAAATGCTTTAGATTCCGCACATACTTGGTCACACTGCCATTTTGAAGCAGACTGGGCAGCCATCAAGCAACGCCCCACAGCGATGAAGTAAACCCACTTTAAGAGGCACCATGGCAAGCCACTATCTCTAGACAGAGTTGTTGCCAAGAATCTATGAATGGAGCTCATTGTCACACCCATGCTCCACCCATGGCCCCAGAACAGCCATCACCCACACAGATAGAGCCTACAGGCCTAGGATGCAAAGCAGAGGGGTCACAGAGGCCCAGTGTGCAGGGTTACTGTTTCTGAGCTCAGGCCTTCACTGTCAATTCTGCCCTTGTTCTTTCATTATTAGCGTTTAACCCAGGGCTGACCCTTATTCGAATAGAGCAGGGGTCCTGCATGGTGTGTATGAGATCTACATGTTACACTCTACAAAAGCTCTTTCTGAGAACTGAGTGGATGTAATTCCAGCTTTTCATGCACAAGCTGCTGAGGGTTAATGTTCCACAACAGGAAACGAGTTCACTACTGTTTACCACACATGAAGCAGAGCATGAGCAGATAAGAATAACTGCGATCCAATCAAGCTGGACTGTGCTCTCTTCGCCTATCAGAAGGCAGATTTGCTTATATTCTTTTTCTAATACACTGAAGTCCTAGAGGTGTTGAGCTGTAAATTTTTGGGGGTTTCTTTTTGTGCGAAAGTAAAGGATAAGGTCTGAAAATTAAAGGTAATGCTTGTAATTCTGTAGTGTTTACATAGCTTGACTAGACAGAGCTATCTGGGTGTGGAGAACTATCCCAATGCTGACCGTGTTGGTAAAAATGACTAAGCTTTACCAAAGACATAGTCCTCCTCAAACTGAATCATTAACCAGAGAAGATGACTAGCACTGGGTAAAATATATTCATCCCATGTCCTCATCTTGTCTGGCAACCCAGTTGGGCCAAAATGTGTCACATTCTGACATTTGAGACTGGCTTCCATCCTTTCTTTATGTCCTTTTAACTTTTTCCTTTCCTCCAGTCTGTTAATCTCTTTAATCTGTCCAATCTTTTTTATTTCCTTTCTTCTGCTTTTCCTCATCCCTCTTCTTTAGCCTCTGAGGTAATATACATCGGACCTGTGAAAGGTAAGACTGTTTGTCTCTGCCTCTCTGCATTGCTCCTTCCACGTCTCTATCAAAGCACTGGATTTGCTTGGTTCTGTAGGATTTTATATAAGGGACAGATTTATAATGTCCATGAAAAAATAGTTTTTTTAATTTGCTCCTTTTTGTTTATCTCCTATCTTTCCACCCTAACCCCGATAATATTCACACAGAGTTCATTTCCCTGACTGACATGAACTGTGAGGTCAGGATAAGGAGTGAGAGTGAAGAAATTAGGGGAGGTCAGGGATTAGCTGGCATCTTTTGTCATTTCATGAGCTGGGATTTAAAGTGGCTTTTTATACTTCCAGGCCAGGACCATTAACACAGTATTTACAAAGTTGAACATAAAAAGCTCTGAAAAAGTGCTGGTATGCAGAAGAGGGCCCCTACATGTTGAGTATATCTATTCATTTCCAAACAAGTCCCATCCTTTTCTCTGTCTGTGTGTGTTGTGAGGATTTAGGATATAAACATTCTTAGAGACAGGCAGTGTTGACCATCTTAAACTGGGTAAAATAAACATGCTGACCTGCCGCTCTCCCAAGCAGAGCTGCTGCCCTTATCAGCTTTCTCTGCAAGTTTAGCATTCCTTTAGGGAGCAGGAAACCCTTGTGTGACGACCTTCTGAGTTTGAGAACCACCACAAGCTTTCCCCAAAGACTTGTGGATGCACTGCTCCATTGGATCTCCCTCTTTTCTCAGGACCTTTCCCCCTTTCACAATCCATTTCCTGTCTTGGTGGATTGCTGTGGCTTCACACTGCTATGCTGGCAGTTTGGCATGCTTGTCTCTGTCAAGGGCTACAATGTGCCTGCTCCTTTAAGTAGTAAAAGTGTGTGTTTAGAGCTTTAAAGTGTTTTGAAGTGGGCTACAAAATTTGTAGTTTCTAATGATATTCATAGCAAATGAAAGACTTCACAATGGAATGGAATGGGTGGCCCTGACCACATTTACATGCATGGCTTTTTTTAGTAGATTGACCCATTTAGGTTAGTCATATTCCAGGTATAGGTGGTGTACCACATCAGGAATTAAATGACCCCACCCCCCATCCCATTATTAAATGTCTTGTCTATCTAATCTGTCCCATTTCAAAAGAATAAGCCAACATTATTCAGCAATTAGCTTGATTTATTGAGCTCCTTTTCCATGTTATGTATCATAATTAGAATTCAGTTGATTTTCCCTTCATTTCCTCTGCATAACTAATTAGAACCTAAAATGCTATTCGGGATAAAATACAAGCTGGTGGTTCTTACAAAGAATATAATATGTTTGTGTGTAAATGTGCTCATTTTGCAATTTTTTAGACGTGCTTATGGTTTTTATAGCCAGAAGGGGGAAGGTCATAAAACTGCAAATTGGGCTTTCATTTTTTGTTTCATTTAGTAGTTTTCTTAACTCTCATTGATGTTGAGGATCATTCTGACTGAAACCTCTGGATACTGAGAACATTTGTTGTAAAATTTAAATCGTATGCTAGAAACGTCCAGTGTATATAAGGTTTGGGATCATGCTCTTACAACTTCACAGCCCATTAGCACAATTGATTTTTAGCATTTTTTCCACCAAACTATTGAAAGCCATGGCCTTTCACAGCCTGAGCTCCAGAACCCCTCATGCTTTTGGTTGTGCTGTTTGCTGTGTTTTGCACCCCATGATTTGAAGTGTGTATTTAATGTGCATCAGCATGTATGCCTTATTGCTTAAGGTTGCCATGCATTTAATGTGGTCACATCATTGAGCATATCACATATATATATTATATATATATATATATATTAAATTAATATTAAGACTAGTCTTGGGCTATAAAAAAAAATCATCATTTATTTTCTATATTGATAAACATCTTTAGTCCCGGACTAAGCTTAAAGTGCATAATTATCAGGTATATTATATGGCATATCCCATTGTTTATTTCAGTGCTTTCTTTATTTCAGGGAGTATCTATTCAAGTCCAGGCCTCTACAGCAAGACAATGACTCCCACCTATGACTCTCGAGATGGCAGTCCACTTTCCCCCACCTCAGCCTGGTTTGGAGACAGTCCATTGTCTGAGGGCAATCCCAGCATCCTCGCTGTGAGTCAGCCCATCTCCTCACCTGATATACTTGTTAAGCTCTACAAACCACCCTCCCTTCTTGATAAGGCCAAAATAAATCAAGGGTAAGTCCAGAAACATGGTTCTAATGATTAGGGATTTTAATTTGTAATGGATTGGGTTGTAATTTAGCTTCCTTGTGTGTCTCCTGCAGGTGGCTGGACTCCTCCAGGTCTCTAATGGAGCAGGATGTTAAAGAGAATGATGTTCTTCTTTTGCGGTTCAAATACCATAGCTTTTTTGATCTCAACCCCAAGGTCAGAGTTTGTTATTGTTCTACAGTATAGTTTAAGCCTGTTGCTGATTCATTCTTGGAGCACATTTTTGAATCTTTGAATTGTTGAGTGTATCCTGTTAATAAATAGTGTCTTGACACATTGATGTTCTATAGTCCACTGTGCTGAATTCTTAGCACTCAGGTAGTTGTTGCAGCTGACACAGTGGGTGTGAGATGGAGGAAGTTGCTCTCACACATATTCTGTTTGCTCAGCTGGAATGAACAAGCTGTCCTGTCTCTTGCACCCCACAGTATGATGCCATCCGGGTTAACCAGCTATACGAGCAGGCCAAATGGGCCATCCTGCTGGAGGAGATTGAGTGCACTGAGGAAGAGATGATGATGTTTGCGGCCCTCCAGGTAAGAGGGAAAGCGTGTGTGAGCATGTGTGTGTGAGCGCGCATGTGTCTGAGCTCGCGTGTGTAAGGATTCCAAAGAGTGGGCAGTCCATCTCCAAGGCCATATTAGGCAGTGGGATTGCTTAGTAAGCCAGTGATGAGAGATTGTATACAGTGTTAATGCTGGGCTCCCTGCCCTCCTGTACTGTTAATGGATTGACTAGGCTTTGTGCCTGTAGTTGGCTAGTTTTAACTGCTGTCCGTAGATGTGTGCTTCTAGAGGTTATCTTTGCTGTTTTCACAATCTCATAGAGTTTATAGTTAGAGAGTTGGTAGTCAGTAGTTAGAGTTTATATCCACTGTCTCTCATGACGTTTGCTTGTCCAAGGTTAAGGACGGTGAACAGGTTTGACATGTTTTTTTGTCTAGATGTAAATATATGATTTTCGGTTCTGTAAATAGAAACATTGAATTAGTCTCTTCTCAAAGTGACGGTTTGTGTATTTGTTTCTGTCCGTATACATTTGCATATCAGTTGGTTAAAGCAGACAAGATGTAGTAAAATACTCCTTTAGCTTGCAAATGAGTGTGAAAGCTTGTTAGCTGCAATAAGCCTGTACACAAGGCTCTGATCCTGGCCCCAGATCTAACAAGGAGCAATTTAATATTCTAGGTGTGATTTGGCCCCAGTGCCCCCTTTGAAAGCCTCTTTGGCCTTTGGCACTGCTATTTCAGACCATCATTAAAGCTGGGTGACAAGACTTGAGGACGCCAAGCTGTCTTCACCCCATGTGTATATATAGAGTGGGTGCCCAGTGAATGGGACGTAGGACCACCCAGCCTAACATTCATCCATCACCAGCAGTTGTGCTCAAGAGGTGTTAGTTTTTCAGCATGGAGTTTATTGAGTTGTTTCTGGGGTCTAGCATTTCCTGCCCCACAGATGCTGGCTGTGGTGAGTTTAAATTGGTCCAGACTGCCTCTGTCAGGACAGCATTTGGTTGGCTAGTTAATGCTGAGATTGAGAAGATCTCTGAGTATACTCAATGTGAGAATTGCCTTTATCTTGAATTGCCACAGTGTCTAAGTTTAGTGGGATCTACTCATCTCAAGGTCTTTAATTGATCAGTGCCTAGTTGAATCTAAAAATACATGTCCTCTCAGACCATCTGCTTATTTGCATGCAAGCGTGCGTGAGGGCAGCTGTTTGATTGTACAAATACCATTTGTCAGCAAGCTGAATTTAGGGACGAGTCTCCATTGTCATTTTCCACATAGCCTTATAGCGGATAAAAAAAATAGAGTGCTCATGCACAGTAATTAATAAACTGTGGCCAATGTGGACAATGATTACTATGGAATATTGGATTATCAAGCCAGATACTATTTTTAAATAAGAAAATACTTATTTCCCATTCAGTACACTCTAATTTTGAATTCCTCATTTTGTTTTAGTATCACATCAACAAGCTGTCCATCATGTCTTCAGACAATCACATGAACAATAGCGAGAAGGAGGTGGATGAAGTGGATGCTGCACTGTCAGACCTGGAGATCACCCTGGAGGGAGGAAAGACCTCGAACACATTGGTAATCTCTCTCTCTGTCTCTCTCTCTCTCTCTCTCTCTCTCTCTCTCTCTCTCTCTCTCTCTCTCTCTCTCTCTCTCTCTGTGTGTCACTACATGTTTTTCTTTTATGACAAGCAAATAGAATGTAAACCTTAAGTCCTCAGTCCTCAGATGTGTGTTCCATCTTTATCCTTAGGGTGACATTACATCCATCCCTGAACTGGCTGATTATGTGAAAGTCTTTAAGTGAGTTAAACTCTGCACAGTTTCTCTGTGTTAACTGCTGCATGTTTTTTTTTCTTTTGATTTTCAAATATTGTATAAGCTTGAATATTGTATACAAATATTATGTTTGACATTAAAGTCATTCAGATGCAGAGAGTTTGTTTAAAATAGGCTTGGGAACTGATGTTTGGCATAAATTCTCTCTGATGTTTGGCATAAATAATCATTTAGGCTCAAGGACAAAACCAGCAAATAGGAAATGTATTCATAAACATTTTTGTTGTGTCTGATTTTATTTAAAAAAAAAAAAAAAAAAAATGTTTATATTTACAATGAAAATTATAATTATACACATTGTTTCTGATATTTGTGTCGCTTCTCAGGCCAAAGAAACTGACACTGAAAGGACCCAAGCAGTACTGGTGCACATTCAAGGACATCACAATTTCTTGCTACAAGAGCCGTGAGGAGGCCCATGGCATACCTGCTCTTCAAATGAACCTGAGAGGTGAGGACCACTTTGCGTTCAGTTTTCTAGAATTCATTATTGACATATTAGAAGCTGAGGTTGTGCACTTTTGTGCTTTTCTACAGGCTGTGAGGTTACACCAGATGTAAACATTTCTGGTCAGAAATTCAACATCAAGTTGTTAATCCCAGTAGCGGATGGCATGAATGAGATCTGGCTGCGATGCGACACTGTGAGCAGATAAGCACGCATTGAATTAGCAGAATTAACGCTAAGTAACTCGCACTTTTGACTTTGACTTTTTTTTTGTTTGTTTCTTGTTTAGGAGAAGCAGTATGCACAGTGGATGGCTGCCTGTCGTCTGGCCTCCAAAGGGAAGACAATGGCAGATAGCTCCTATAACCTGGAGGTCCAGAACATTTTGTCCTTCTTAAAGATGCAGCATATGAACCCAGATCCCCAGGTTATTGAATCAATCACCACCGATATCAACCCTGAGTGTCTGGTCTCACCACGATATCTGAAGAAATACAAGAACAAGCAGGTAACTGAAGACAAGTTAGACGATGAACCTGCCCTAAGAAACAAGTAAAGAAATGCACATTGGTATCCAACTGAGCAAAATGAGATTAGAGCTCAGGTCCAATTAATTAAGAATTGTGATCTTCAGTTTGGATGGAACTAATGAAGATTACACACCTTAAAATCTGTTTTAGCCTTTCATTGTAATCTAGCTTGTGTGTTGGGAAATGGATTAGAAATCTAACTGCAGGGTGAAATGGCCTGAAAAGAGGAGTTGTGGAGGAAGGTCCTGTAATGCTTAGCTGTCTACGGAGGAATGTATGAATTTACTCCACTTATCTACATCACACCTCTTTCCTCAGTGTCTACTGCAGTTCTACTGCACCCATGAAAACGGACAATTTCTTTTTCCGTTTGTTGTGCTGCTAAATCAGGACTAGGACATGCCTAATAAAATGATAGGAAGTGAGTCAACAATGACTTTGCATTGGAAGTAATAAATGTGGTAGTTATGCTTCCTCTTCAGTTGTTGCCTGGCGATATGGACGATTTGGATCTGGATTTGGTTGGGCATAGTCAGTACGTGTTTGTTCTTCTGTTCATTATACTAACCTGTTGGTGAGATGCAATGACAGACTGCTGAAAGCGTTAATAATGCCAGGTGATGTGATGTAGATTTGAAACCGTAGACTAGTTCACCAATGAACAGCAGTCATTCAGATTTGCTGCACCGCTTTAATGTGAAACCAAATTAAAGCTCCCTCCTCCAAGCAACATTAAAGAATATTATAGTTAATTTCTAGCTTGTCGATTTTATATATATATGCTGTTGCTTGAAAGTTTGTGAAACCTTTAGAAATTTTTAGATTACTGCATACATACTACCCAAAACATCAGATTTTCACACAAGTCCTAAAAGCAGACAATGTAAACCCAATCAAACAAGTCAGACAAATATATTCTACTTGGCACTTATCCCGGGAAATTTTGCAATATATATCTGTGAGTGGCAAAAGTATGTGAAACTCTAGGATTAGTATTTAATTTAAAGGTCAAATTAGAATCTAACTTATCAATTAGTGGGATGACAATCAGGTGACGGTGAATGCGCTGTTTGATTTAAAGAACTGATATATCAAGGTCTGATGTGCTTGTATAAGTGGATTATGGCACAAACAAGGGATATTTCTAATGACTTCAAAAAAAATATTGTTGCTCATTAGGCAGGAAAAGGTTACAAAACTATCTCTAAGAGTTTGGACTCAAAAAAGATATAGTCAACAAATTTTCTCCATTTGTAAAGAATCTGACCATTGCTACGCTCCCTAGAAGTGGTCGACCAACAAAGATCACTTTTAAGCAACTAAAGGCCTTGCTTACTTTAGCTAATGTTAATGTTTGTGAGTCTGCCATCAGGTGAAAGCCTCTACTCTCCAAAAAGAACCCTACTTCCCATTTGAGGGTTGCTAAAGATTTGCAAAAGGTGTGGACTAACCAGAGGACTATTGGAAAAATAATTTAACGGCTAGACCAAAATAGAACTTTCTGATTTAAATGAGAGGTGTTATTTTAGGAGAAAGGAAGATTCCACCACCATGTGTAATAGGAGGTATAATGTTATAATGCTGGAAGTATCATGCTTTGGGCCTGTATTGCTGCATCTGTGCCCGGTCAGCTTGCCATCATTGATGGTACAATACATTCAGAATTGTACCGGTGAATTCTAAAGGAGTATACCAGGACATCTGTCCATGAACGGTGTCTTGAACCAGAAACGTTACTTGCAGTTATTATTGCACAAGGGGTCACAACAGACACTGAAAGCAAAGGTTCACATGCATTTGCCAGTATTAAATGAAGAGGTTTAATATTTTGTTTTTGATTGGGTTCACTTTGTCTACTTTTAGGACTTGTGTGAAAATCTGATGATATTTTGGGTCATATGCAGTATGCAGCACATGACAGTATAAAGGTGGTTATAATCATGTAGAGAGTTAGGGAAAACCTTATAGCACTCTACACCAATAAATGGAAAATGGGAAAAAAATTCAAGGGAATAAAAATTTAGAATCCCTAAAACACTTTGCACATCATTGTATAGTGGAGAGGCGTGCATGGTACATGTGTAAGTGATTACACTGTAGCATAGCACATGTTGGTATGTTTTGGCTGATACTGTGGCACTGCTGGAATGTGTAAGTGATTAGATTGGGGGGTGGGGTTGGTGTGGGGGGTGGGGGGTGGCGGCCTTGAATGAGGAGGTGTAGCTGCTTTAAATGAGTCAGTAGTGTGCAGGGTATGGGAGTAAGCCAGATGTGGTTTGTTGTCTACTCTGAGTGGCCAGCTTCTCTGCAGCCTGTTGAGAAGGCTGTAAATTAGCAGCACAGGAAATGGCAGGAAATGCCTTATTAAAAGGGAGGACGTTCATCGATGCCATTTGAAGCTAGTGTGGAAATTACACAACCTAAGCCAGTTTAGAACACACATTGAATGGAATATTTTTAGTGCACAGTGTTATTGTTTAAAAAAAATCTGCATTTTCCCTGTCCACTCAGAAACAGGAAGCTGGTTAGAGCATGTAGATGTGAGTGAGCAAGGCCACTAGGGTCTGCTGAGTGTGCAGAGTGTTCATGAGAGGCAGTGGTTCTGGCTAAAGTCCAGAGATTGAAATGTTTGGAGGGGTAGTGGCTTGTAATATGACCCACCCTCCCCAGCTGCTCTCCACACTGTCGTCACTACATAAAAGCTCCAAGCCATCTGATCCCCTAAGTCTGTGTTTGGAATTGAAGGGGGTGGGGACGGACAAAACAGGCGGGAAAGCAGCAGGAGATGAGAGCTGCCTGTGAACGCCGTTTGTCCTACGCGATGCTGTGCTCTCAGCTGTGCAGAAGCTGCTGGAGTTTGTGGGGATTTTTTGTCTACGCCAACATTTTCTTCACCAATAATCCAGGCATTTCCTCACATTTAATTTGTTGTAATCAGTAGAACTTTATGGACCGTGATGCCTTTTATCCATGTTGTGTATAACAGGTGTTCTCCAACAAAATTCACATCAGTCAAATGCATAACAAAGGGAATTTTTGAGATGGTTTAGTTTTTGGGGGAGTAGCGCCCTCTTGTGGAAAAAGTACAGTATGTATTAATTTTAACCTGCCTTTGTCCTTTTAGTAATTAGATGGGTCATATACATATACATGGCAATGTATGTTTATTGTGTTTATTGCAGTATACATATATTGCCATGTTAGCTACTGTATTACATTTTGTCTGTAGGTATTTTAAACACTGTAAAGTGTTTGGTCTGCTAAATATATCTGAAATTTTTATCAATTCATTTTTTCTACAGGGCAAAGCTGAAATTGTGCAGTGTTTTACAAAATGTCTTTTCATTCTTGTTGATGTTTCTCAATATGCTGTGCATTGCTTCTCTTGTTTCTCATGTATTCAGCTGGATACTGCTGCATGAGCTTCGCCTGCCATATGATAACCCTTTTCGTTTTGCATTCTTGACAATATGATTCATAAAGGCTAATCTGTTTTGTTTTAAACTTGTCTGCTTGTTTTTGTCACCTTGTTGTCTGCTACTATTTTCACTTGCTTTATTTATTCACTTATTTTTTACCTTTTTATCATTTTCCCCCTTCTTTTGCTCTTCCTCTGCCCCTGACCTTCTCAGCCAGGCTATATCAGAGACCTGGTAAGTCAGCTGCTTGCAGTGATGTCTTACGTAACTCTGTCCTTTTTGTTACACGTCTGTGCTCTAACTAACATAGTTGTAAAATAGTGAGTGAACTTGTGTGGTTTAAAGTAGGGCCTGACTGACTGGAAAAAAACAACAACTTTGCGGTCTAAATCGTATATGAAATAAATGTTCCTTTTCATTGTACTTTGTGTAGTACAATTTATGAAGTGTGTAGTGTGTCGATGCACAGAACCTACTGAACAATACAGCTAGAGGCTCAACTAAAACTTAAGCAAACAGAAACACAATAAATGATTAACACACTGTAGGTAAAAGTAAGTCAGGGAAAATAGCATCTAGCATTAGATGTTGATCACTGATAATGGATCAAATTAAAATGAAGAAAAGGGGTTGCATAATGTCACCATATCACATTCATAGGGTTTAAATATCTAATGCACTATTATCTCTAAAGTTCATTAGAATTTTGTAATTTATGTATGTTGGTGCATAAACATTTAAAATGGCTTTTAAATGCACAAATGAAACTATTTATTTTCTTATTTTTTTGCTATCAGTGTGAGTACAACATCGTAATGCATTATTTAAAACAGTCTACATGAGAATCATGTACATATCTGTCTTAAAAAGTAATTAAACTAACTACAATATAAAGTGTTCCCATGATGTTTAAGAATCTCATTACGTATTGCTAGCGATTATCATCTTATGGCGTGTTTATGGATGTTGTTTGAAAAATATCTGTTAACAATATTATCTGCCAATTTTATTGGTATATTTATTTCTTTATTTGGGCCCTAGTTTAAATCTGTCTGGTTGCTAGATTTGCTCTATCATCTTCTTAAATTTATTTTCTTTTTCATACTAAACAATGTGATCATGTTTGGTGACTAAATGGTGGTGGTGTCAGTTCCATAAGGTGAATATCTGAACCCAAAAACAATGGCACTTCTAAGCAGGTAGATCTGTTTACCTGTAGTGACCACGGCCTGAAGCAGCACTTCAGTGTTGTTAGGAGTGACTGAAACCCCACCACTGAGCTCACTCACTAGAGCTGAGCCTCTGTAGTACTTCATCTCTCTCTCTCTCTCTCTCTCTCTCTCTCTCTCCCCCCCCTCTCCACATACTTTGTGTTTGGAAACACTGTAGCATGAATATTTGTGACATCATCTATTCCTCAGTATTAGACTGTATATAAGTATGTGTATGCGGTGGGAGGGTGAGACAAGATGTCAGTGTTGAAAGTGTGTTATCCATTTGTTTTCAGATTTCTGCTCGTATCCTAGAGGCCCATCAGAATGTGGCCCAGATGAGTCTCATCGAGGCCAAGATGCGCTTCATCCAGGCGTGGCAGTCATTGCCAGAGTTTGGGATCACTCACTTCTTGGCCAAGTGAGTGTTGTGCATAGTCTTGTTAATGCTTTTTAAAAGTCTCCAAACTCCCTGATTCCTGAAAATGTGTGTCAGGCTGAACGGGCACACCCAAGAACTCGTTATTTTCCATTCTATTAGAAATGTAGATTTTGTAAAAGGATTTGAAGAACACACAAATAAATTCATACAGTTGGCTCATGTTGTGTGTTAAATTCTGTAACTGAGTCTTATTTATGTTTTGTCTTTCTAAGGTTCCAAGGCAGTAAGAGAGATGAGCTGATTGGTATCACCTACAACAGACTGATCCGCATAGATGCTGGCACCAGAGACGCCATTAAGACTTGGCGCTTCAGCAACATGAAACAATGGAACATCAACTGGGAGATCAAGATGGTAAGTTTTTGTTTTTTTCTTCTTCTTCTTCTTATAAATCATACATAATTAAGAGCAGTTGTGTTGTTAATGGGTGAATATAACAGAAGCTAGACATGTATAAGAGACCTTAGGGTGAGTTGAACATAAGTAGTGATGTAGCAAAGCTGTGTTCTGGCAAAAATCTGTGTGTATGTGCAGCTGCCTGGGGAACCATTCATATGGCCGAGCTAATTTAAGTATTTTCTTTAAGTTAGACATGCAGCTGTGCACTTGCATCAAAATGTACTAGTGCTGCCCTCCTTTAATGGCTTCCACAGAACTCACCATTGGTGATGCAAGCTCTGCTTTAGCTTTTACAGAGCTTTATTTTTGAAGACGTGTGACTGAACGAAAGCCATGTTATAAAAGCATTGTACAGCAATCTCAAATGCAGTAAGATTCTTGTTCCTTTATGCAGCTCATATTCTCTAAACAATTATTTTCTGTTCTAGGTTACTGTGGAGTTTGCTGATGAACCTAGTCTGTCATTCACCTGCACTGAGGTGGACTGTAAGGTGGTGCACGAGTTTATTGGTGGCTACATTTTCCTGTCCACCAGGGCCAAGGACCAGAATGAGTCTCTTGATGAGGAAATGTTCTACAAGCTTACAAGTGGCTGGGTTTGAGATGGAGATCCTCTGAGCCCAGCAAATCAGTGGGTGGGGTGGCATGGGCTGCCTTGGAGTTTTGTTCATTTACTCTCGTGTTTTTATTTTTTAACCATGCCACACATCTGGCCACATTGATTGTTTAAAAGCTGCCATCTTTTATTATTATTATTATTATTCTGTTCCTGCCTTAATGCTTACAAACACCTCTGCTACACCAATGAGCTGACTTTGAGGAACGAGAAGAATGTTCTGCCTCCACCCTGGGGTTCACCTTCTGCTGAGAAATATTTGTTTCCTGCAGCACGCAGCTACTTTCACAGAGACGGCTGCTTCCTTTTCCTTTCCCAGAGTGCTTGGTGTGTGTAGTCACTGCAGTGTTAGATGGTTGTCTCCACCTCCACCGCTGTGCACCATGTACACCAGAGAGGCAGGTGCAATCCATGACCTTTCACCTTGCATGCGTATACTCAAGCTTGTCTCAAATGTCACTGCTCATTTTACGATCCGATTGTTTTGAGATGTCGAGTTTTGTGATTGTCTTCTTGCCTTTATTCTAATCCAGTCCCTATGCTGCTTCACTTATTTTGAATGTCATCATTTCCATTTATATTCCATTCATTGCCACCATTTTGTTAACACTACCTTTGGCTACGGCCGCCATGTTTATGAAGGAAAAATCCAGCACTCAATATTATAATCTACATGAGTTAGGCGGAGCAGTGCTGACCCGAATACTGAACACTACAAGCGGATTTGCAGTGAAGAAGATGCTTTTGTTTTAGTGCGATCCCTTGACAAGATAGCAAGCTCTTCTACACTTAAGGAATAGGCCCCACATGTATAAGCTGTAGTTTACTTCTTTGTCTGACGACCTGAGTCAGCAGGAGATAATGTATCGATCTTCAGCACTATAAACATTAGTGGATGGCTTTTGGGGTTTTTTCCACTAAACACAGCGGTTTTCGGGTTTTACTCTCACGAGCAGTTTGCAATGCACGTAAAACAGAATGTCGAAGGCCACATGATGAAGGAATGATTCCAGGGATCTTAACCTGTTAGCTAAAGAGTCTCTAAAATAATTACGTGTCTTGTAGAAAATGACAAGGAAAGCAGACCTGTTTGCAGTTTAGGGCCTGTGTGTCATGATTACAGCCTCTACCTTCTTATTCAGTGTGAAGTCAGTGAGGATGACCTCAGTTGTGCTCTGGAGCCTGATGGCTCTTGGCTACAAGAAGCACCATGACGTGTTTGTTTCCTATTTTTCTGTACAGCCTTCTCTTCTGTCACTCACACCTTATCCTAAACCATATAGTATTATTCAAAGCTATTATATTGTTATGCACCAGCAAAAGGTCACTGTGTTTTAAAGTCAGTACATGCAATGTTCATCTTTCTTTTTCATGAATATGAAGGAATGCTAAACGAAGTATTAGTTTTTGTAACTAATGTAAAAACAATTTTATAGAATTGTACAGGTATTGTTTTGTTTGCTTTTTTCCTGTCTCTTTTTTTTTCTTTTCTTTTTTTTTTTTTTGGAAATGCTTTTTTTTTCCCAGAAGAAAAGGAAAAAAGACATCTTTTGAGCATTGCTTTAAAATGATGTGCTTGGTATGATGTGTACCTGCCTATGTTAAGGTCTTGTTGAGTTTTTAAGAGTAAGAAAATATATATAAGTATATATAATGTGATGAAGCATGTCTCAAGCTCCAGGTTTAGCTGCTGCACATTTCAACGCACTCACATTGAAGGGCTTGTTTAATTTCCTGTTACTTTTATCTGGCCTTAAATTAAACACAGTATGTAAATGTTTTCTGTTTGATGCATTGGAGCTTTTGACTATCAAGTTTTAAGAATTTATTTGTTAGCACACGTGAATTATCTTTTAGCAGTGCATTTTTCTGTCAATTGTAGTACACTATTAAAATGTTAGAACATGTTTTTAATTTTCCTACACAAATGATAATTTTAAGCTTGATTATGAAGGAGAACCATCGGCCCCTGGAGTTTGAGACAAATTATCATACAATGAAGTACAATAAAAGCTACTTTAGCATACATTTTTTCTTCGTTGTATTGTTTGTTTATTTGCCCCAGATTCTGAAGAGCAGTGCATGGCCTGCTGGTTTAAGACTGTAAAAATGCATTTATTTTAAACATAATAAAAATTTCTATTTAAAGCCAATGAGAAGAAGGTTACTGTATGTTTATGATGAGGGTGCAATCACATGCTTTCTCCAGCAGAGGTCGCTGTCTGAACTGCAAACGTACTGCAAACTTTGCTGTTCTCGTGCTAGGATTTAGGGTGCTTTCATCTCCAGAGAGTAGTCCATTTCTAACTCTGCAATGTGATCACTAGAAATGTACTCTTGTATCTGCCAGTCTCTCCTGCAGAGCAGACGGGAACCATGCTGGATATAGAACATGTTCTTGGACACCTGGCACGCGCACACACACACACACACGCACACACATCCCTTCTTCCCTCTTCAATTTAGTGCCATGATACCTGGTGAGTGTGTAAGACTTGCGTGCCTCTCCTTTCTGACTAACATCTGTGTCCTTTGTTGATGTATAGACACACTGGTTTTCTATTATGCATTATATGTAACAATGAATTACTTGCTAATACTTGTCTTAATCCCATAAACCCACCAATTGTTTTTAACGTTGTTAGTAAAACATTGATTCCATGAACCCACACATGCTTGCAGCTCCAGTCTGCTGTGTAGGAGGCCTATTTGAATATTTGGTGGGAGGGATGTTTGTGGAAGTGTATTCACAATGTGTTTTTCCATGAAGTCAATGCATATTCATGTACTTTGTAAATGGATAAGGGCGTGTTGCATAGTGGACCGTTCATCACCTACTTCCTGATGGGCCAAAGATTGGAGAAGTCAGTCCAACATCTGTGTTGTCAATGATGTGAAAGAAAAATAAAAGGTCTGTAGAACCCAAGGATCTGTAAAAGAGGGGAAAAAATGAGGACCAGAATTCAATCAATCAATAAGGACAAAGAGGGGTCTCAATCTGTCTATCATGCAAGCAGTCAAAAAGAATTCTTGCACTAGAATTCACCTTTTGTAGCAAAGGCAGAGTGTATTCCTCTGGATCCTTGGGAACACTATAAAAATGTATACCTCAACTAGCCATTAAATTATGCTGTTATTTTCTGTGGATTTATGAAGCTGGTAACTTTAAAACCCAGAGGTGATGAATCCCAGGCCAAAAGCTTTACTGATGTCCCTGGTTTTGGAGGGAACAGTAAACGCTAAAATGAAATACAGTTCATTTCAGTTATACTCAGCCATTTAACTGACACCACCGGAGGAAGTATCTGATGCTACATTGGGTCAGAGACTCCCTAAAACTGTCTTGAACTGTTTAGCCTCAGATTCTTGTTCTTGGCTGGCAATTGTAGTTTTCTGCTGTTGTAGCTTACTTACCTAAACATTTGTCATATTACATGTTCTGATATGCTTTTGTGCTCACCATGGATGTAAAGACTGCTTTAGTTACCATAAAGACTGCCTTCCTGTAAGCTTCGACCAGTTTAGCCATTGTCCTCTCACCTCTCATCAGCACTGCATTTTTTTCCACCTGCAGAACTGAATCCCTGGCTGCTTTTATTTATTTTTTTATATTTCACTTAAGAGATTGTTACGCATGAAAACCCCAGGACATCAGCAGTTTTTAAAATATTTAACCAAGCCTGTCTGGCACCAACAACCGTGCCACAAAGTCTATGAGATCAATTCTTTCCCCAGACATGGGGCTTACTTTACACAAGACTCATTCTTCGTGAAACCATTCGGATCTGTCCATGTTGGGATGTTATATTCCAAATGTATAACTAAGCTTAGTGACATGAGCAATGAAAACATGCTAACAACATGCTAACGACAGCTTGTTGTTATAAACAGTTTGTGTGGTCTTTACTAAGAACTTGCAATCCTTATTAGCACTGAACCTTTCACAACCTCATGGCTTTTGTGAGTCATTGAAAAGGTCTAAGGTTTCTTTTCAGTTCCTGCCTCTACAGTAATGACCTCTTGGGGATATTCATGCATTTGCTGTTGCAATCACCTCAAGATGAATTAGGATCTTTACAGCTCCCTTTGAGCTCTTGTTTGGATGTCTTTTCCATATGTGTAGCTCACATCTTCGGTCCAGCTGTTTTTTTTGACACAAATTTTGGAGTGTACTGACTGTAAAATTTAAAAAATATATTCATCCATTTTTGGCCAAAGGCAATATTTCACTTTACTTCACTTAACTGATGCACTACATGCATGTGTTTTGTGCCTCAGTTTGGGTCTTGCTTGGCTGTTATCACCACTTTCGTGAACTGGCACGAACGAGTCTCGTGCTCTTTGCTCTGTGTCTGATTGTTGCACCTCTGCTAACACTCTAGCCTCCACTGATGATAAAGTCTCTGTCTGCTGACCTTGAACTGTTCTCAGATGGTGAGTGTGTAATACAAATGGGAAGCAGGTGCTGTGCTGATAAGGTCATAGCATGTGGTTTAAAAAGATGGTCTGTTCCTCATTTATGATCCTTTCCGTAAGAAACAAAACAGCAAATATGTGGTCTGGCTGTCAAAAAAATCTGCAATTCAGATGAGTTATTTCTGTATTCTTATTTCATTTCAACTTCATAGTTGTTAACCTTGATTTAATCCAACCATAATTATCTTTGCCTTTGTGTTCCAGCTGAATTCCAGCTGAAGTAGTACAAAACTGCACAGAGGTTAGAATTAGTAGCCTTGTTGATGTCAGGAGAGCTGGATCTGGATTTGCCAAATGCTCTTACGAATAGAAAATTCAGAAATATCAGCACACACAATTCACTAACAAGAACTCATAATGAGATGTGTGACAGTAATGACATTGCTATAAATCGAAGCATTTATAAGGATGTGACATATTCATCTGACATTTCAATTCCTCATTTAAGTCAAGTGAAGTTACTCGTGTCGCTCGGTGATGCTCAGTTGTATGAATTAAAAGACACAAAGTCTGGCATTCAAAGATTTCCATGTTTTATATATTTTAATTTGTGCATCATTTGTGCACCCATCTCTGCATTATTAACCTTGTCTGTGTATAAAAAATGCTGTGTCAGAGCATCCTATTCTATAACCTTTCAAATTAACTGAATTGGAGCCTGTGCTCCTGCTAAAGACCACAGGCGACAGACCATTGATTGGATAAATTAGCAAGATTTGAAGGTTATCTGCCAGAAACACAATAAAGCAACGACACTGAGAGGTTACTGGCCATAAGGGACACATGTATACATCTCTATAAAATGGAAGATCAGGACATTTTTAAGAGGTGACTTAAAAGGTGGGTTACTTATTTTATTTTATAGTTGAGGATCGAAGAAGCCTGAAAATTCTTGTGAATTAATCTCACTCTCACTCATTTTCTACCGCTTATCTGAGCTACCTCGGGTCACGAGGAGCTTGTGCCTATCTCAGGCGTCATCGGGCATCAAGGCAGGATACACCCTGGACAGAGTGCCAACCCATCGCAGGGCACTCACACACTCTCATTCATTCACACAATCACACACAATTTTCCAGAGATGCCAATCAACCTACCACGCATGTCTTTGGACCAGGGGAGGAAACCCCCGAGGCACGGGGAGAACATGCAAACTCCCCACACACACAAGGTGGAGGTGGGAATCGAACCCCGACCCTGGAGGTGTGAGGCGAATGTGCTAACCACTAAGCCAATTAAAATAATAAATTTTATTTAGGGTTGTCAAAACTACCTTTTTATTATTTTAGTTTGAATGAGTGAAATTCTCTTATACAATCCTCATCTGACCATGATTCAGGAGAGAATAGATCAATGACTTGTATGCTTCACCGCTGTCCTTTCTTGCTCATAATTTAAATGAAATCTAAAAGAATGCGCCACAGATCTCTTACTGATGAATATCATGTTGCCTTGAATCAATCTTACGGGATGGTGGCGCTAAAACAATTTCATTGGCACTGTCTTAATTTCTACCAAGAAGAAAACTCTGAATGAGCTGTAAAGATCAAAAGCTGCCACTCTTTTTCTTGATAAAACTTTCACTAATTTTAATTTGGGCACCATTTCAGCATATAAAATAAAAATGTCTGGTCTGGCTTCTTTGCAGATGATTTCATTCTGGTTTACCAAACACTAAGCCAGAGTTTGTTTGCTCTTGTTGAACATGACCGGTGGGTGTGTGAGTTTAGCCACTGGGAAAAGAGGAGGAGCAAAGCTGTGTGTGTGAGTGTACAAACGGACACTGTTTACCTTGCTCTCCACAAAGACTGGGGCTTGTTCCCCTGCTCTGTGTTGATTTCATGGACAGAGAGCAAATTTTTGTATATGCGCATATATTTATATTTAAACATTTCGATTTTACGTGTGGTGTTACAAAGCACCAGCATGCAGCAAGACACTCCATTTCCCCCCCAGGCTAAATTTCTGTTCATTGAGCTATCATTTTCTTCTTGCTTGACCTTTTCTGTAAAACACAGTTTTGTTTCTCAAAAGCTTTTAAACAAATTACCAGATGAATGGAGCATGTAATTACTACCTCTCCTACAATCCAGTAATTTTCATACCATAGAACCCCCCACAGTACTCACCTGCTCACTGACATTTGTGTTTAGGCTCCAGGTGGAACCTGTAATGCACAATAGTCTTCATTATCACACACACTCACAGATATATGTGTTTTCCTAGTATGTGCTCAAATAACAAGCAGAACAAATTTTGTACGTATTCAGTCAGCATTCTGCTAAATAAAGTATTCTAAAAAAAAAACTTTATACAAAAACTTGGAATACCGTACAAACCTGGTCCAAACCTAAAACACATTGGGTTAATTTCATATGCAAATACTTATATCAGAGATCCCCGAAAAGGTCTTAACAGTGCTCTTATAACATACATGGTTAAGCTCACATTTGGTAAAGATTAAAAGCATTAGCAATACATGATATTGGATTATAAAATTAAATTTTGTGTTTGGAAAAGGATAAATTGAATATGACCGCTGACTTTCGAGGTTTTATTATCCATTATGTGATTTTAACACACAAACCACAAAGGTGTTATTAGCTGTTTATGAATTTTTTTTAATAAGTACAGGTGCATTTAAAGCCATCCAGTAAGCCACAAGGAAAGAAAAATGTTACCTGTATGAGGTGCAAGTCAATACGTTTTCTACCCTAAAAGCTTCCTCAGTTTGTTGCTTTTGAAAAAAGTCCCATTGAAATTACTTGAGATCCATGAATCAATTCCTTATGTTGACATTTTCTTTTGAAACAAGACTTCAGAGTTAAGGCACATTGAAGTGCTTGACTAATTTAGGCAATAGTGTTCATGCCACCCTGCCAGATCTAAACCTTTGTAACAGTAGCAAAACAGCAGCTAAAATTGTAAAAGCCTGATTCAGCTATGGAGGATTTCTCATCATTACCTTCCCCTGGTGACGTGAACAAGGACGATGTTCCCCGTGACATGACACAATGAGCTTTTGTGGCTAATATTGTATGTGTTTGAGCCTGTTAGCAGAGCCACTGGGTCATCAGAATGAGGTATCTGATTATATACATTGATATTACTTATTACTTTTACTGCTGTAGAAGCCCCGATGGTGTATAAATGCAGATTTTTACTGGATCAGTTAGTGCTCGCAAGTGACATAGTGTCATAAAACACTCTGAAAAAGTGCTTGTCACAGAAACACAAACATAGCACACAAATTCCACCCTGTTTAAAACAACTAAACATCAAGCAACACCAACCATGTTGGAAACTGGAATAGATCGTAGGAAGATGTACTGACATAAACTCACTGGCACCCTGAGTGTGCTGTTAACAAGCTACTACTCTATAGCAAGAGTCGCCCCTGGGGGCGGGGCTTAAAGATTCTAAGAAAGCAATTGGATGAACATAAGATGAGAAAACAAAACAATTTATTGATTGTTTATTGATTATTTTTTTCTATTTAAATGCATTTTTTAAGCCGGTTTCCCTAACAAACAGTGTTCCGATGAGTTACTCCATGGATTGAAATTAAAACTGAGAAAGAAAGAAAGAAAGAAAGAAAGAAAGAAAGAAAGAAAGAAAGAAAGAAAGAAAGAAAAGGAATGAGTCAATATTTGCTCTGCTGAAATGTGAAACCTCGGTGTTCCTCTATATCCCCTGTCGTGTACAGTAGCTTTTATGGATGTTGGTGTAGTTTCTATAACATCACTGTACAAACTCTAACACGGTGGTCGCGAGCGTGTCACGTGACCACAGTTTCCAGCTTTTCTCCAGCGGGACGTAGCAACGGCACAGCTCGACACACACACACACACACACACACACACACACACACACACACACACACACACACACACACACACACACACACACACACACACACACACACACACACACACACACACACACACACACACACACACACACACACACACAGAGTCAGCGGGGAGCTCCGAGGCACACGAGCAGCGCGTCGGCGGCTGAAAAGTCACGTTAAACGCCACCAGAACCGAAATGCGAGTCTCTAATTCGACGAGATAACAGCGTCCTGACTTTTGGAAGTCTTTGGACTTCGTCCTGAGCACAGACCTGTGAGAAAAGCCAGAAACTACACACTACGGTGAGTATACACACCTTATTATCCAACTCGTCGGACGTGTCCCAAACCTACACCACCGCACAGTTGGCTACTTTTGTGTATTGAATATTTAGACATATGCTAATTCTCATGGTTTAGGTTTGTACCGCAAGGTGTTGGACTCTCCTATGGACTGCTGCTGTAATTAATTATGAGCTGGTTGAAGTCCTGCTTTTTGCTTTATTAATATAGACTGAAGAATTTCCAAGGGTTTCCAGCACTGACGCACAAATGATGCAGACATGAGCCCTTTAATTCATCTCCTCTCTTACCACAAACATCACTCACAACACATCAGCCATTATTTTATTGAATAAAGCATCTTTATTTTATTAAAGACGCATCTTTGTTTATTAAAGGTTTACAGGTACAAACACTGATGTCTCTCAGATATTTTTGTAGCCAGGGACAATTTAGCTGTAATTAAAAAAAAAAATAAAAAAAATTTTTCGTTATTTTTTTGGAACGATTTTATATTAGACACGTTTCAATTCAAACAGCTATATTCTGACTATTTTATTATTCTTGATGTTTCTACTGACAGATCGTTCATGCTGACTTTATTTGTAGTCTACATTAAGCCTATAACTTCATTTCATTCAAGTTAACAGAATCCAAGAGACAGACAGACAGACAGACACACACACACACACACACACACACACACACACACGTGTGTGTGTGTATATATATATATATATATATATATATATATATATATATATATATATATATATATATATATATATATATATGTAATTTTATATATATATATATATATATATATATATATATATATATATATATATATATATATGTCAGTGATAATGAAGGGGCTGTGCTGGGGGTTTATAGCCATAAAATAAAAATAAATAAATCACTGACGTTTTTTGGGAACCTCTGGGAACTGCAGACCACAGGGAACTGCAGGCTGTGGTCACATTATGTTATCAGTAATATCTCATTCCAGAATATTCTCATGGAAAATATTTCCTTCTAGTATCACCAAGAGACTTGCAGAGATGTGGGAAATATTTCAATCTAATTTTAGACACAATCCTGGGATCTAGTAGCCTTTTTGTCAGCCTACACTTTTCACCAGTTCTGACTTTGCACAAATTGAATCCAGAAAGGTCTTCCATTATTAAGGACTCTATTTTGAATTTCCAGTTTCTGAAGCTCATAATTAAAATGGTACCTAACATCATAAATCATTACCCTGTATGAAAGCTGTTATTAATGGTGTTTTCATCTATCAGACTGAGGTCTGCACCTCAGCTTAAGCTCAAACTAAAACTTCATTTGCTGGATTTATTGCCATAGTGTTTGGTATGTTTGCAGAAGGTGGACCACATGGATGCTGGGGGCACTTTTTTATAGTGAGGTTAAATTGTATGATCTGTTTGGAGACATCTTATTTACTCCACTCTAGTTTCATACAAGCTGAACATTTTGCTCATAAAATTATGCATTGTGAGGAGACAAACTACATTTTTGAACAGAAGTGAATTCAGACTGCATCAAAATGAGATCTGATCTAAATCAGATCTCATTTCATTCAGTGAATTGATGAACCATGTCTATTTTGTCTCAATATAACCTTTTAAAATGTTTTACTTTGTTCAGTTATCACTGATGCTTCACATCACATTGAGATTTTTTTAATGTGCTTAGGTTATTAAAGTCAATATAATCAGGCATAATTATTAATTGGTTACTTAATTTGGTGTAAAAACTGACAAATAAATTTTGTTTAAATAAAAGTATGCCCTTGAACACATGGGGCATTTTATCTGGTGTGCTTTATCATATCTCACAGAATCTTTTTCCATTTGTAGGACTTGGTTCAATCTCTGAAGTTCTGAGCTGAATATTGTGTATTATTATATAGAGTCAGACAACCATTTGTAACCCAATTTTCCAATTTGAGGCACAAAACACAAATGTTTTAATGTTGTGAGTTTTGGGTCATACAGTAGCCATGTTTAGAGCCAAAAGGAGGACCAGTTTATTTTACTGGCCTTTTATTGCATAAATGATATCTTTATTAGTGCATAAAAACAATACTTACACTCTATAAACAACACTGCAATTAAAGCCTGAAACCTTTCATCACAGCTTATGCATACCTGCAGTGTTTCCTGTGGTTTCTCATTTAATGTCTATTTCAGACATTTTTCGAGAAACCTCAGCTCCAAAACAAAAAAAACAAACAAAACAAAAACTGATACTGGGAACAAGGTAAACTCTTAACTGCTTTTATATTATTAAGAAGTCTACAAACATGCGCGAACAGATGCACATGATTGGCTAGTGTCACTGTAATTGACAGTAGAGAGGATAACTCCAATCCCTCCACCCAGAGACTTGGACAGTTACTTAAACATGGACGACTTTATTAGGATTCAAACGTATGATCTCCTGTCCAGATGGCAGGTGAAATTTTATGAATTTCATTATTTATACAGTGCTAAATCTGGAGAGAAACACAAATCTTGTGTTTTATGATATGCTCCTGATCCACAGCAACACTGTCAAGTATTAATCAGTTACTGAAAATAAATAAATGAATAGAGAATAACATGAAACTTTAACAGCTACACAGTCTGCCTGCTTAGCTAGCAAGGTAGATAACTTAGCTGGGGATACTGATGAGCGAAATTTCAATTGTTATATGCTCATATACTATTCTATAGACAGAGCTATAGTTGCAAGAAAAAGTATGTGAACCCCTTGGAATAAACTGGTTTTCTGCAGTAATTAGCCATAAAATGTGAACCGATCCTCATCTTATTCACAACAATAGACAAATAGACAAACAGAATGGGCTTAAGCCAATAACACACAGACAATTCTAATTTCTTGTGACTTTATTGAACACAACCATTAAACATTCACAGTGCTTTAGGAAAAAGTAAGTGAACCCTTCAAAAACTAAGTCGAACCTCCTTTGGCAGCAAGGACTTCTAGCAAGCGCTTTTGGTAGCTCTGGATCAGACCTGAATTCCTCTTTACAAAACTGCTTTAGCTCAGACACACATGTCTGCTGTGAACAGCTTTCTTGATGACTCTATGGGGTCATGTTCTGGGCTCTGACTGGGCCATTCCTAAAGGCACATTTTGTTTTTCTGTAGCCAGTCTGTGGTGGATTTACTTCGATGCTTAGGGTCATTATCTTGCTGCATCACTCACTTCTACTAAGATTCCTACTGGTGGATGGCCACCCTGAGATTATCCTGTAGGTCCATTAAACATTTTCCCAGTAGCACTGTGGATAGCTAAGGTGCTCTTTGGCAAACTTCAGGCATGCAGCAATTGTTTTTCAGGAGAGCAGTGGCTTCCTCTATGGTGTTCTGCGATAGACACCCTGTCTGTTTAAAGACTTGCATATGGTATATTCATGCACATAGACGCTGTGCTCGTTCTCTTCGTCAATCCGTCAGTAGCCTGCTTCACTCACAAAACCCAATTACTCATCAAATAAGGCTTTGGCGCGACAAAAAATCGTTTTGGCGGCTGCTAAAAAATTTTCAATGTAGGAAAAACCCTGAATAACAATCTAAAATGTTCGAGTGTCTTATATCAATCAAAGAAGCCCTAAACCACACCTTCAATCTTATTTTGTTAATTTGACCCCAAGTGTGGAAGCTACTGACATAAATTAGCTTTCATTAAAGTAATTAGGTATGGTATTATGGGTTTTTCCTCCTGCACTGTGAATGTTTAAAGGGTGTGTTCAATAAAAACACAAGAGATTGGATTTGTTTGTGCTAAGCACATTGTTTTGCTTAAGCAAGTTGTGTTTGTCTGTTGTTGTGAATTAGATGACAATTGGTTCACATTTTATGGCAAATTACTGCAGAAAACCAGTTTATTCCACGGGGTTTACATACTTTTTTTTGCAATTGGATGTATGGCCAAAAGTATATGGACACCTAACCATTGCAATCACCTTCCATTCCAGATTTAGTCCCTTTTTGCTGTTTACAATATTTTAGAAAGGTATTATTCTAAATTTTTGCCCATTCTGATGTTAGTGGTTCCAGTTCATCCCAAGTCTGTCATGGAGTTGAGGTCAGGACTCTGTTTAGGACTCACTTTGACAAACTTGGCAAACTTGGCAAAGTTTATGGACCTTGCTTTGTTCACAGGGACATTGTCATGTTGGAACAGGTTTGGGACTTTTAGTTTTACTAAAGGGAAACACTTAAACCTACAGCACACAAACGCATTCCAGACAATTGTATGCAAATTTTTTGGGGAGATCAGTTTGTGCATCAGCTACTAAGCTCCTATGTTCATCGTTCATCTTCTACCGCTTTATCCGAACTTCTCGGGTCACGGGGTGTATCCTACCTCGATGCCCGATGACGCCAGAGATAGGCACAGGCTCCCCGTAAAAAGCTCCTATGTACTGTAGGTAAACCTGTGATAATGTTGCTTACAATGGTACTTGCAGTGTGCACTTATGTTGTGTACAATAATGTTACGCAATAGCAGAGGTGAGAACCAGAAAAAACAATTCAATCTTAAATGAATCAAATGAATGATTGTCTACAACATTTGCACAGTATATTTTCATACGACTTAGTGTTAGGTTCATAAATAGAATTCTGTCTTTCCCCAGTATTATTTCTTGCATTGTAACAGCCTAGACCGACAGAGGCAATTGTCATATCATACTTATTCACAGAAGATTGATGGCACATTGGATTCTTTTATTAGTTCTAAGGTGTAGAGATGTTCTTAGTGGGTATTTAGGCATTAAAATATAATGCAATTTAATATCCTGTGTTGTTTTTAAATTGTGATGCTTTAAGATGAATTCAGAAATTGTTTGAGAGCTTTTGGAAAGAGTAATGATCTTTAACTATTCCTAATCATGTACAGTCAACTTGATGGAGCTGCTCATACTGTTGCCTGGTAAGCGGGTTCATCAGCAACACAGCGATTTGGGTGCGTGTAGCCACAGACTGTTCTGAGAGTTCCACAGTAATAATGATTCATCAATTGCCATTGACAGCAGGCTGCTAGAAGGATGGACAGGGTGCTTCATTTATCATTTATAAGGGACAACAAAACCATCTGTGCTGGTGTATGTTCAGTATTCATCAGTGCTACCATGTTTTTTTTAATGGAGCCTGTATTCTGTCATCACTAAACAGTGCCAAATGTTCTTTGTAATTGAGTACATTTGACATTTCAATGAGAGAAATGAACCAAAGAAGAAAACAACTCAGAAGCTTGTATTAGAGTCTGACAGGAAGGAAGAGTTCAGAAGACGAATAGAAAAGAGGATTAAGTGGAGCCCCAAGTGAGTAGAAAAGACACAGCTTTGGCAGCAAAAGCATCTGGCTGGGGTAAAAACTCCATAAGCCTGTACAGAGTTGTCCTTTGCTTTCTTGACTTTGTCCATTCTGCTGTCCAAGTCTGTGAGTCATTATAAGCTTCTATTCAGGTATCAGAAGTGTTGATTGGATTTTATCAGATGTTTGAGAGAAAGGTAAACCTCAGTGCCTTCACCTGTTCAATGGGCACATATGAAGAGACTTTGTTTAGCAATATGTTGTAAATCTAAACATCCAGTTTCTTACGTACTGGATAATGTGGATGCTTTTGTGTCTTGCAACCGATTCCTCCCTTTGCTTTCAGAAGTGACTCACTTGCTCTGCATTTGAAGACTGTTCATATGGGAAAAGGAGTGGCAGGTGACCTTCTGGAAAGTGAGATTTGGGCTTTTGCTCATTTTCTAGCCTGTCATTTCCTAGCCTGCTCATTGATCTGCTACACATCACAAGAGTTCTCTACTTCTGTTCTGTTAAAACTGCACAAAATGATATGACTTAAAGATACAGTTTTTGGAATTCTGCAACAGACTTTGATACGTTCTTTGTTTGTAAGGTGGAAACTTGCATTCAGCACCACTGAAGCACTTGATTCAGTTGCCAAGTGATCTTTAGTCTTTGGCTCTAAAAGCCTGAAATTACTCCTGGCTTTAATAGCATAAGCTGTAGAGCAAGGTGGCAAGGGGCTGTTGGGTGAGCATAAAGAGCCGGCTCTACTTCTGACGCAGCCTTTTTTCTTTCTTGTTTTCTAGCTGTTGTTTTTCATGTGCCTGCTGCCTCCCAGAAGAGTTTGCAGGCTGAAACCATTTCATATTAACATAGTGGGCTGTGGGAGCCACTGTTCCCCCACTCTCTCCTTCCCTCTTTGCTTACATTACATACAGTATCAGTGCACAATGCCTGTGCTGTATCTAAGCCTCTATGTAGAGTAATACTCATAATGTCCTCAGAGAAAAGGGGTCATGTTCAGTCCTACACCTAAGGAGGCTCAGCTCCCTGAAGTCTGCTAACAGCTTGGAGAAAGACAGGGGAGCTTCCATCACAGTCAGAGAGGAGGGAAGAGTCCAGCTTAGCGCAGTCTGAGCATAGCACTGCTGGGGAAACCCTGATGTTCAGCTCTATATTTTGGCACGCTTCCAAAGAGTCCACCCTCTGTGTGACCTTTCATGGCATTAGAAAAGTTCCTCTTGCAGTGTGTTAGTGCAGATTGGAGTTCAGTCTTTTTTTGCAGTGGGAAGTTTTCCTGCTCATAATTGAGCAGATGCCAGTGTAGCAGGCAACAGCTTGCTTGTGACTGTGTGGAGCTAATCAGGATGTCAGTGATTTTGACATTCCTTCACTATTACAGGGAAGCATTACAGCCTGATTTTAAAGCAAGAGTAAACAGTAAAGAAGAAGTTCATTTCATTGGCGTTTATTTTAATGAGTGTTGTCACAACGTACAGTGTACATTTTAAGCCTTATCTCCCTTATCATCTTGAATTTGCATGTTAATTGGAGATGTACTGTACAGTCTGAAATCTTATAAGATTTGAGGAGTAATATTTAGTTATTCTGATAATTGAAATCTGTTTGCACAATTTAGATGTAGAAAGGTGTTGCACAGTTCTGCAAGGCAACTTTCATTTCTTTTGGCCTATCTACATGGCTCTTTGATTATCTAATGATGTTGATTTTTTAAACTAATTAATACTAATTACATACAACACGGCCATATATCAGATTATGGGTTGTTTGTGTGTCTGTGTGTGTGTCTAAGATCAGCTATGTTTTTTTTTTTTTGTAAGGATATATAATTAAGATTAATCGACCAGTATCTGCACCCATTACTAAGCAATGAGCGCATAACCAGTGAAGTTATTCTGGGTTGACCAGCTACGCATTATCATTATAAGGTGGGATCTGGTTCACACTAGTCTTTATTCCAGCATCTGTCATAGTGATTGCTATTGTTGGAGCCAATTAGTAATAGGACATCAAAACGTTAAACAGAGCAATAGAACATGAGTCTCAGCAATGCACCTTCATGTCGTCTTTCTCAGCTTGCCCGGTAGAAGAGCATTTCTTCTATCTCTGTGTGATGGATCACTGCATGACATTCAGAACGGCTCACTTCCTCCTGATGCCAGGAATGCCTGCTGTGTGGAGGAACATCATGTGAGCCAAACCAAGTCACTTTTTAAGTTACTGGTTGATAAAAAGCTTTGCCTTGGTGAATGCTTAACTCATTTATCTTGATCACACAAATATGCTGGGCCTCCTTTAGTCAAACATGGTGTTTTGTTTTTTGTTTTTTTACGAATATCATGCAACTCATAATTTTAGGGAATATAAGCTTTGATTGTTCAGTTCCATAATATAAATCTAAAAACTGTAATGTTGATGATTTGTGCTATTTTGTTTAGTTGAGGAATATTCTCTAAAATATTGTCCTCGACATTTAGGAATGTGCTTAACCGGAGAATCGTTGAATGAGGATATTGTTCTCAGGATTTATTTTCTAATATTTGAATATTAAAAAAGCGACACCTATAATCTATTTAACATGAGCCCTTAGCTGATTGGTATTATAGGCAGTGTGACAATATGTACACTTCCCTTTGTTCTTAACAAAGGCCTCATAGCAGTTATTGAGTCTGTCTTACATTTCTTTGCAGGGTGAAGAGATCGAAACCATATTTCTCAGTTTGTAACATATTTTGACAACGATGAGTGCCCGATCAGCCATCAACAAAGAGATCTTTATCCCACACAATGAGAGGATGTTGGCAGCCGTGCAGGTGAAAAGGAGGACTAAGAAGAAGATTCCCTTCCTGGCTACAGGAGGCCAGGGCGACTACATGACTTTCATCTGCCTATCAGGTAACTCATTTCAGTGCTGCTCACATTTTTTCAATTGGCAAGCAAGGACTGTGTGCCACCAAAACCATGTAGAATGTTGCAAAACACATGATGTAGTTTATGAGGAGATGTTCGTAACGAACAAGTTCTGTCTGAAAGTTGCAAATTGTTACATCATTCTTAATGTGGCTCAGTAGTTTTCATCTATAAATAATCATACAGAAGGAGCTCATGCTTTCGCTTGAGTTCACTATTCTGTTCTGCATTAGTTTGTGTTTTTGGTATGTTTTATGTAGTCTGACAGTTCCTTGTAAACTAACCCAGCCACTCCTACTCCTAGTTCTACTCCTACTCTCACTCCCTACCAAGCCTGAACATTGTCAGTGCTACTCTTTCTCTAGGGAGTGTGTATATTGAGCTCAGTGTTGATACAATTCAACCACTCATTGTCTTTTCAGGCTGCCATTGAATAATGGCTAGAGGTCTGCTCACTTTATATTGTCATCTTCATTTGTTCAGATAATTCTGTGCCTGATTAGTGTGTTTCATTGCCAGTGCTTTAAATAGATTAACATTTCTTGGGATTAGTGTTTCTATAAAGCTGTGTCTAGTTTGGACACCAAATCCAACACTAATATTAAATGAATTAAATTAATAAGTGCCTACACTTGAGATGTTTTTTTGACCATTTCATTATCCACCTCTATATAAAGTTTTTATGTCAAGTTTAAAAGTTTCAAATGACCTTTGTGGACTGATAGCCTGCCTACAAATATAGTGTGGATGACTCAGTTGTGTATCTTTAGAACACACAGATAAAAAGACGATAGCCTTGGATTGAAGAAGCATTTTCAGTGTTGCGTCCTCACAATTGTTTATTTAGTAAGGTGAGGTTTTAAAAAGCATATATTTTTTTTTGCTCCTAAAGGATACATATAATTGATCACGCAGTCCATCTGTTCATTCACAGCTTCCATGGAAGGGCTGTAACCAGCATGCAATTGTGTTCATTGTATTTATTTATTTCAGTATGAGTCTTTTCACTTTAAATGAACAAAGAAAGGAGTTGCAACTTCTAAATGAATGGTTTGCTACATTCCTGTCAATGCCTGCGTTTATAAGGTGTTATGGTACTTTGCTATGTTCTTGGAATTACTATAAGAGCAAACAATCTATATTTGATCTTTAACCGATGATCTGAGACACGCAATCTATCAGATGTGTCATGTGGACAGCCATGTAGGAGCTCTGTCCCACACTTGGAACAGCTTGTTGAGGGGGATAGCACCCAAGGAGGATGTCTGGGTTCAATCATCCTGTTTAAGCCAACAGTGAAAGCCCCGAGCATATTGGCAGCCTTTGCAACAACTCAAGCAAGCAGCAGCTTGGGTGCAACATTTGTACCCTAGTTTGCCCTGCATGTGCCTTCTAGCCTGAGTTGATTGGCTTGGCCATGACCACTGTATGATTGCCAATGAAAGATATATACTGTACTACATATCTTTAAAGCACCAGCACTCTCTGCATGAGGAACAGTTCTGCTTTATGAGCACAGCACTGTACATAGCAATGCTTGACTGTTCCCATCTGGTCTAAAATCTTTTGAATTTCTCCGTCTCCTGTTCCAGTACATCTGTGGTAAACTTAGAAACTAGGGGAGTGTAGGGTCAGTTGTAACACTGTCAACAGCTACAGTCCTATGGTTTCATTTGATATATCCTACATGAAATTTATTTTTGTATGTGAATGTATATTATGAATAGCTTTCAGACAAATGTACCAGTCGTGTCAAAAACTGGAGCTTTGGTACTTGTACTGTGCTCAGTGGCCAAGTCAATACTAATCAAATCTAAGATGTACTGCATGTCAGAATTTGATTTTAGTGTAGTGTCTGGCTGCACTTTATGGCATTATCATGAAAATATATAGCGCTGGACTGGTGTAGGTTGGTGTGTTTTGCTTTGTGTGTCAACTGGGATCCAGTACTGGGAAATGAGACTCTTCAAATAATTTTTGTCTTAAAATCATACAGTGTGAGGCCTTAAAGGGAAGGTCATCTTGGTGCATCTGCATGTCTACAGATGAAGGCATAATTGAAGTAGTAATGATTGTACTCTAAAGAGTCAGCCAGCTTCTTGATCTTCAGGTTCACTTCCTGACATTTACTGTCTGATCTGTCAATCATCTGCCATCTGTCAATCAAACATAATTTTGTAGAAACCTCTGTTCCTTAGGAAGTAACAGACACAATTAATGTTATTAAATTGCCCTGAAATGGAACAAGCTATTTTGTACACTTGTAAAAAAAATAGTTGTATTGCACATTTTAGTTTTTAATTTAGAATGTAAAACATGTTCTTTAGAAATTGCAATGCAATCACTTGCCTAGAATTGGTTGAATAGCTCAGTCTGCTTTCCCTTCTTGAGCAGTGCAGATTATTTGCTTTACTCTTGACATACATTGAAGCAGGTCAGCCTTCCTGAATAACAGGGTGTGTTGGACCATTTCCAGTATCTTCAACATCAAAGGTCCACGGTGTACTTTCACTTTGATCATAGTGTTAACACAGTGACCGAGGGCTCAGAGTGAGTTGCTGCACTGTTGAAGGAGCGCATACTGAGGTGGGTGGAAAAAAATCAGCTCAGTCTGAACAGCTACAAGCTGCCAAAAACACAAGCTGAGCTTGTCAAGCTGGTAGACAGGCTGGCAAAGATACTACAACATGGGCACAAATGTTTTTTTTTTTTTGTAAAGAAAATAACACAACAGCAAAGCAATTAGAAAATCTCAAATGTTTACTGATCAGTTTGGTAAAGTAATAAAGGTGGAAAATAAAAAAGACGTTCCACCAGATTGAGCAGCTAGCTGTTCAGGCTGCGATGGATTTTTCTCCCATCACAGTATGAGCTCTTACACAGTTCAGTAACACACTTCTGATCACTGTGTTAACACTATGATCAAAGTGAAAGTACACTGTGAATGTCTGATGTTGAAAATGACCCGACACACATTAGTAGCAGGTCAGCCTGGATGTTTCAGCCAGATCGGGATCTCTACTCTGACTGTAACTATAAATAAATGATCACAAGGGATTTTTTTTTTTTACATTTTTATAGACTACCATTTGATTTATTTCAAACATTTTACAAATACATTATGTTCTTGTGTATTTAATAGTAACATGCTATTTCTTGCAGTAAAGAATGCGAATTTTTCTTTCCAGTCTTCAAAACACAGGCTGGTTCCAGAGTAGCCTGGCTTAGGTGAGATAACCCAGAGGAAATTAGGAGCAGATTGCCTGGCAGTTCTCGGCACTCTCCTGTTTGCTAGCAGCCTGAAGTGCAGCCAAATCAATGAGGAGCAGTCCTGTCTCTAAGTGCACCTTCAACCCCTCTGTCTTTCTGCAGCAGTACCTCCAGGCTTATCAGGAGGCTGCAATAATATACTCTTGAGACATTGACTGAGACACTATGGCTCATGGCAGCAGTGGGTCATGCATGTGCGTTGATGTTGCTACTTTTAATAAATGTGTAATGAAAATTTAGAACCCACCTATCCCTAAACTCTTGACTAATTAACAGTCTTGATAGATCTGGACCGACTATTTTGTAAGCACATATTTCATGAAATACTAATATGATCTGCTGTAACTGTGAATACTGACTTGTTTAAAATATTGATGTCTTTGACATCACAAAGCTTCAGCTGTACATGATAACGAATATGAACAACTATGCCCTGAAAGTGGTTACACACTATTGATTGATGTGGCAGCTCGGAGATGGACTGCCCTGCGATGTCAAGTGTGCTGTTGAATTAATCGTCTTAGCATTACCGAAAGTGAGAGGAGAGATGACCTTGAGGGCCTGTGCTGATAAATGCTTTTTATTATTCACATTTTCACATTCAAAAGTCGCTGCTGGCCCACACATTACAGATGGATGGAAATACATGGATATTTATGTAGATTATAATCTGCTCACTGGGGAAGCCAGATCACATAAATAAAGCACTGTACAGTCAAGCTGAAGGATCTGTGACCCTATTCAGTCTTTGTATTAGCATCCCTCTGGTTGTGCCAATCAGAAGTGAACAGCTGAGCCCAGTCTCACACCTGGTATTGTAATAAGTCTTAAATACATTTGTATTGTGGTTCAATTTTGTAAGTAGCAGAGTTTTCAGATAGACAAAGCAACGACTTCAATAACAGGACCCCAACACCACTAACTAAAATTCACATTCAAATTATCCTGACGTAACAGTGTATAGAAAGTGTGATTGTCTGGTTTCAATAGATTTTTTCAGTAGCTGGACGTGAAGGAACAAAAGAATGAGATGAAATTTAAAACCTTAGCAGCACAATGCACAGACTGTACATATACACTGGATGTGAATTTGCCATCTGTTATTAAGAATAGATTTTTTATTTTGTTGATTCTGTTTTGAGAAGAAAGATCTTGTCATCAAGTCCTTTTATGATGCATATGGAAGATAATTCTGCTTCAAAGCAGGTACCAAATGCTAATTTTCCAGACTCTTTAGTGGTGGTCTGGGAAGGTTTTTACTGCACTGGTAGATAGAGAGGGATTTGAATGCATCAGACAGTCTGCCTCAGTGTGATCCACCTGGATGTGCTTATTCTGTTCCTCTGAGGCCTTTCAGTGACGTCTGTGCTGTCTGCAGTCACAATCTCCCCCTCAAACCCGCTTGCAGCCAAAAAAAAACTGATATGAAGCAAAGGGCAGACTGGCCTGAAAATAAGCTCAGACAGACTCTGAGAAGAATTTTGTTTTTGACACAATGATAATCTCCCCAACTATAAGAAACAAGTGTGAACCCACTAGTGTCACTTGTAATTTAAACCAGCACACATTTCTTTTTCTCGCATCAGGCAGGTTGAGCTAATAATACAGGTGGATCTTTTGGCTGAGTACCATTTGACAGATTTTTTAGGGAGGGTGTGTTTTGTACAGTGCATATACAACAGACATATCTGATGAGGGATCCTCCTGGGTTTTATGCAGACACGTTTTGACTCTTACTGTCTGAAAACCTTTGTGTAATGTAAAATGTAAGGGTGAAGAAATGACGGAAAGATGCTTTGTAAAGGATTTCAACAAAAGCTCTATTATTCATGGACCTCTGCTGACTAAATGTCACACTGATAAAGCTTTATTATCTCTTTAAAAGTTTGTCTGTCTGTCTGCCTGCCTGTCTGTCTGTATATCTATGCATTATCTTTTAAGTTTTGGCTTATACTTCACTAGTGCTGAACTATATGAAAGAGAGAAGTTAATTGTGACCCATATTTACTCTCCATGTTTTAATTTCTTGTGTACTTTCAGATCAGATCAGATCAGAACATTTTAGGGATTTTCCCCCAGAGTATGCTGCTACGAAATGGAATGGTCATACACAATGGCTGTGTTTTGAATGTTTTGATATTAACAGACACCCCAAACAAGCCCCGCACTCTTCCCCATATCACACTGGTAATCTCGTGCTGGAAAGATGTGCTGTTGTGGTGTACTAGCTTTCTGTCCAGGTAAAAAGAGAATGTTTGAAGTTTATAAGTGAATGTATAAGTGAAAGGAAATCCATCATAATATGTTTGACTTAACCAATGTTATACAATTTCAGTCAAGATAGATTAAAAACAATTAATAGATTTTTGGACAAATTAAAAAAAGAGTGGGTGTTTTAAATGTAACACTTTACAAATAAATTAATTATATGATTATTAGAAGGTGTTAATGCTGCTTGTGCATCTGAATCGTTCAGAATGTACACACTTAGACTGTGTGGTTGAATCTGGAGTGTGTGCATGTAAAGGGTTTACATTTACATCATTTAGCAGACTACATGTTATCTCATTTTAATAAAACTGAGCAATTAAGGGTTAAGGGCCTTGCTCAGGAGCCCAGCAGCGGCAGCTTGGTGGACATAGGAATCAAACTCGCAACCTAACGAATTGGTAGCCAAACACCTTAACCACTAGGCTACCACATCAGCATCCAGTACCATTAACAGCATCCAGGTTTCATATTAAGAATAGTGAGTTTGGCTGGTCTTCATCGCTGTCCTTCGATATACCCTCATGCTCAAATCATTTTCACTCCCTGCTGCTCAGTTTCTCTTCTGTGTCTGTGTGTCTGATCATAGCTCATTTCTCTGTTACCCCCTCAATGAGCTGCATGGAGAGTTTGATATGCTGAGAGCTGTACATTCGGCTATTTCCGGGAACTGACATTCACCTAGAAGATTGATGATATAAATGGTGGTAGGTGCAAAGATAATTAAGGTGCCTTTCCTGGCTTAAAATGTGTCATCACTTGCTAGTTGCGAGTTACTCTGCTGATATGACCATGGTACATTTTATTTACGTGTTTAGTCTTCTTCTTGAAAGCCTCTAATGACACAAAGAAGAAATAACAATACTTGGTGCCAGAGCATGTCTAGAGCCTCTATATTCATATTATCCTTATTTTCCAGTACCAATATGCTAGGTGTTATACACAGTGAACACAGTGAATCTAGACCATAAGGTGCTTGTTGTTATACAAGCATGTCTCCAGCCACTACATAGATTCGTTTTAATCCAGGTCTTGGTTACTGGGGTAGTGATAATACCTCTGCGCTTTATGATGTCTGATTACAGTACGTGCACTTTCTATCCTGCTTCTTGAATGAACAGTGAACTGCTCCACAGAAATTAAAAAAAAAGGCCTGCTTTGATTTGAGCAGCCCATAATCACACTCCCTTATGTAGAAAAAAGGAAAAGTGCCGATGAAATCAAGCCAACAATGTAGTGCGAGAAGGTGAGTAGTACTGCTATGAATTAGTCACACTTCCCTTACAGCACACTTGCTAGTCTTTTCCATTCCCTTTTCCACCTTTTGTTTTCCGGTTCCCCCCTTATGCCTCACTGACACTAAGCTCTCAGAAAGCTGCTGAGACATGAGTCTGTCGCAAACTGGCACTCGTGGCATAGCGTTTGTCAAGCACAACAAAGCAAGACAGAGGGTGAGTTGAGAACATGAACAGAAGGTTATTTCTTCAGTAATTTGTTTCTTTAAGCTGAGTGCAATGTTTTGCATTGAATTCAGTCTTGATAAATCACAGAATATACATCTTTCTAGTGCAAGCACTTCACATGAATGTATAAGGATTTGGATCCGATTAAATTTTGTGTGGCGTAGTTTCATTGCCTCACAACACCAGTGTCATGGGTTTGACCCTGTGTTTGGAAGAATGCAGTGATTTTATTCCTGGCATATAGATAATCAAATCAAGTTGCTGTGCAAAAAACAAATTGCGTTATTGCAACCCTGTTCATTTACTTGGAACTGATGTATGGAATTAAATTTAAGTTAAATCATTTAACTTTTTTCCCTGTATACTAATTTGGAATGTGATGTAGAACCGCATGCACACACAGCCCACTATATCATTTTAAACATGGGAAATAGATATGACATGATGTTTCATTGCTCAGCACTTCACCATAGTGCGTTCATTGAATTTTAACTTTTGATTAACTGAGTATGCACTTCAGGCATATGTAATTATCAGAAGCCCTCAAAGATACTTTATATACTTGAGAACAATGAATGAATGTAGATGTGTGCAAGGGAACTGAAATGCTGGAAAATACATCCCGTATTTTCCAGCATTTCAGTTCCCTTGCACACATCTACATTCATTCATTGTTCTCAAGTATATACTTTCCAGATACACACTCCCACATCTGCACTGTTGTGAATTGTGCTTTTTGAAAGCTCTTCTTAGCATATTCATTGGGGATTATTTTTTTCTATATAGAGTTCTCTGACTTCATTCTGGATGATTATTACATTTATTTCCAAGTGGGTTTCTGTTCAACAGACGAACGGGGATATTTTTTGCATTTAGCAGGCTTAATGCATATTTATTTATTTATTTTAGAAAATCTGGAATAAATGTTGTTGAGGTCATTGCAAAACGAAGGAATAAAGTTTTATGGTTAAAGTCAAGGTGCCGTGTTAAGGGGACCATTTACACTGAATTAAAATACACTTTTTAAAATCACATTCAGCAATAAATTCATACTATGTTACAGCTATACCTACTGTAAACAAGCTCTGTGTCTCTTGACTATTGATTAAAAAAACAACAACTGTATTTCAGCATTACATACTAATTCCCTTCTTCCACATGCACAAACTTCAAATTGAGTAGGTTGTGCAGAGGGAAAGGACTATAGCAAGGCTTCTTCTTACATGGACCAGTAGATAGATATGCTGAGCTATGTAATTAATTCTACCGCTGCCTGATTTCAGAGAGAAGTCCACCCAGCCTTGGTGCTCTATTGATTTAGTAGTGCAGAGCAAGTACAGAATGGCAATTGAATTTTCTTTACACTCGTTTCCATTATACTGAATAAGCACCTGATTTGAACATGCTTTTTGGCTCCATACCTGGTCTGTTTATTAGTATAACTTCAGTCTGGAATGTCTTTGCATCATTGTTTTTTTGTACTGGATTGTTGTTTTGTTTGTTTGACTGTGATTTGCTGTAGTTATGTCCAAGGGTTTGTCTGTGAACTTCTCTATGGGATTAGGTTTCAGAAAATGAGCTGTTAATATTATTTTGTTCAGTTGAACCGAGTGAACTGTAGAATTCCATTATGTCCTATTAATTAAAATACATTAATGAATTTATTTTTAATGCATCTCTAAGAGAAATTGTTTATATATATATATATATATATATATATATATATATATATATATATATATATATATATATATATATATATATATATAAGCAAGCTAATCTTGTTTCTAAAACATTCTCTTATCACAAACATTGAACCTCTTAACAAACAAATCCACCTCATGACAGTCTGGATGTTTGTACCTACAGTTGGTGTAGGTGCCAATAATGTAAAGATTATAAGGCACAAACAGCTTTGATATTTATGGACAGGATGTTTGCAAATTAAAAAGCACCATCAGTGTTGGCTCTAGTGTAAACTGGCCTTAATCTGCAAACCCATGGTGCAGGAATTGTGTCTGTTGTCCATTTCAGACCTTTAATGGAGCTGTACAGGATGTTATTGGACACTTATGAGAGACTTCCAATACTCAGCATTTTATGTGGGCATGTGGTAGCCTAGTGGTTAAGGTGTTGGGCTATCAATCAGAAGGGTGTGAGTTCAATCCCAGGTCCACCATGCTGCCACTGTTGGACCGCTGAGCAAGGCCCCTAACCCTTAATTGCTCAGTGTAAGGGCAGATAAGGACATCTGCTAAATGCTGGAAATGTAATTGTTAGGATTGTTTACAAATTAATCTCAGATAATCCCCTTAATCTGATACTGACTGCAAAATTCACAAGCCACAAGATTCTGTAGTCCTGGATTAAGCAGCAAACTCTTTGGTTATTTGCACTTCTGTGAATGTACAGTAGTAGATGTGAAAACAAACCTTTAAACACTGAAACAAAATGAGCTTTTTATAGCAAGAGAGCCTCTGGATTAAAAAGGTTCACAGCATCTGGTTTTTGAATTATTTCAGACATTTGAGAGAAATGATGGGGAGATAATGTGATACTTTTGCATGTTTGGCAACATGCTTCAGGAAAGATATGTGGTGAGTCATCTGCAAATGACTTATTCCTGTGAAAGCTGATTCTGTGCCACATTTACTGAGGAAATGTAACAGACTTCCAAGAGACAGATAGACTTTTAAGGCCGGTTATAAATGTTTTGTTTTTTGACATTTTTGACTTAAAAGATCCATTTTGAAAAATGTATTCAGCGGTAAGCAAGAAAAGTTTCCTCAAAGTGTTTTCACATTCCAGACCATGGCTAAGACTTTCACCCACGAGTTCACCCTCATCTTGCATTTTCTTTTTTTTGGTTGGAGGACTGTAGCAATCCTTGGAGGTGTCCTACTGTACCTAACGCTTTCTGTATAGCGCTGGATCTTTCTTTCAAGTTTTTAGTTGGCCAAAATATCAGACAGATTACACCCAAGACATTTGGCACGTGTAAGCATTTTCGCAAAAACAATTCTAGGAAGAATCAGAACAAAGAGTATTTGTGTCCATCTTGCTACCCTCCAACCCTGTACAGCCCCCACCCCTATTGTTTTTCCTCTCATTTTTCCTCTCATTTTTCATGCTGCGTTTTTACCTGATCACAGCTGGGCTTATTCATTTCAAATGTGAACAAAGAGCAATACATAATTCATTACATAATCTTTTCGTTACATGGCATTAATATTGCATTAGTAATTGGTGTGAACAGCACAAGTCTGTCAGCAGCAGGGATGTGTGAGTCGGTGTTGCTTTCACTAATTGATGTCTTTGTTTGACGGTCCATTGATGCATTGTCCAGTTCTTACCTGAAGTCTACCAATATCCCTTACCGTTAGAGGAAAGTGCTTTGTTAATCGTAGATTAAAGATGGATGTTGGTCAATAAGACATGTGGGTATTTCTCTGAGGTTGTTGCTTGTTGTAGTTCTGGGGTTAAGGAAGTGGTGGCCCAAGTGGTTAAGACTCTGCGTTGTTGAGAGATGGATCAGGTTTCAAGCCCCAGCATTCCAAGCTGCCATTTTTGGGCCCTTGATCAGAGCCGCTAGCTCTCACTGCTCCAGCGTTCTGACCTCAACCTCTAAGGTTGGGATAGGCAAAGAAGGAATTTCACTGTGCTGTGACACAGTCTGCTTCTTCATGCTTTGTTTTTAGTCACAAATTTGCTCAGAACCTTGCCAGCCTACTACATGCATACACTTGGTCATACACAAATTTTAAGTTCTGCTCTGTACTTGAATGTAAATGTACATTTGTTACAGAGACATCTGTTTCCCAAACTATGTAGTGCAGTGTTCCTATAACATGACCTCAGTTTCAGTCACTGGCTATCAATCGTAAACATAGTCTGTATTTTTTGGTGTGTTATATAGGTCATTAAAAAGGTCATTTCACAATTCTCAGGCATTTCTATGATAAACTATGTATCACGATTAACACAATTAAGTGCTGAATTAAATATGTTACAAATAATGATTGTTTATTATTGCTAAACCAATGTATAATAAAAATTATATGAATTATTAAAATAATTTATAAAAAAATTAAATGAATTATTAAAAACGAAGTGTTTATCACTAAAATGATAATAATTTGACTTTCATTAATTTTCTAAATATATGTTTGTGTATATAGTTTGTAATAATTTCAAACACAATATTTAAAAGTAGATATCACAATAACCATGATATCGATATTATCGTCAAATCATCCCGCATTAGATCTGTCTGTCTGTCTGTCTGTCTGTCTATCTGTTCATCTAACCTCTATTTTAACTTTGACTTTTACAGAAAATGAAAGCATTGCTAGGCCACTAGGGAATTGGACAAAACTGGATATTCTGCTATAAACTGTCTATCTGTATTTTCAATGGAAATGCGATAATTTACATTTTACTTGTACTTTAAACAGGTTTCATCAAAAGCAATAAAAACATTTAAACCATTTAAACATTTAAATTTCTGATGATTGCTCTTCATGTGTTTGAATTGATAGCAACACCAGCTTCTTGTTGGTAAAGAGCTTGAGTCAGATATGTAACTGAATTTGGTGAGGTGGGAGTGCATGCAGACTTGTGGTCTTTTAGCACTTCTACATAAAAAAACACAACATTATGCAAATCCCCAATGATTCCCTTTGATCCAATATGAGTCTCAAGAGCAACCCAAGGTTGTACACATTCTCACTGGTTTAAGCACCAATAGAAACGTAATGGATCAAGAATTACAACTGATATGTAACAAGCTAAAAAGACATTTTCATGTGAAATGCAATAGTTTGGTATTTTTCCTTATTTATTCTTATTTATTCTGAATTCGTTCTGTTTATAAACATTGTAGCTACTTCTCTTTTCCTGATTTATTTTATGTATGTAGAAGCTTTAGTGCAGGCTTTAAAACCATACAGTATTAAAAAATAAAATTTTGAATATCAGCAGCACACCATGTTAGCAAATGATCACATGATATGACGCAAATGAACTTTAGGTATTTTAGGATTATGATATTTATTACGATATTATTCATAACTGTTACCATCTCCTATTTAAATAACATTGCTTGCTGCCCAGCCTGTGGACCGTACTACATTCTCGCAGTTGTGGTGTATTAATGTGTTGGACTCCCTTCTGATTTCTGTCTTTGTCACCCTCCTGAATGAGAAGGTGAGAAGTGCTTCTTTTCACACTGTCCCTGAATGATGAATTGCCAGTGCAAGAAGAGATGAAGACTAAGAGAGATGAATGCTATCTCCATTAGAGCAGGCGTGCTGACTCGGTCCATGAATGAAACACACAATTTTTGTTTTGTGAATAATTTTCTCTGAGCTGAAAATTACCTTATCATATTGTAACATGAAGCTCTTGTAAATGTGTGCTGGGTATCACATTTAAATGTGTTTGTTTGTTTGTTTGTTTGTTTATTTATTTATTTATTTTTAATAAATGTGGTAATTTCTCTTTTTTTAATTAATAGGTGCTTAGACTATG